>NC_134906.1:18632684-18692684 GCF_041734735.1 Babylonia areolata
CACACACACACACACACACAACGCGCAACAGAGCAGCAAAAAGGGTGCACAATGAATAGAGAACACTGTTGAAATATTTATCAAACAATCAGTTTCAGAATGTTGCAGACTTCTCGAGTCTTCAATATGAAACGAGATATATATGCTTCAGTGCGATTGTTTATCCACATTTTGAATTCCATTTTTTTTTCTCTTTATCAAAGTGATATTGTCGGTCTGTGTGAGGTGTGATAGGATGTCCGCATAAACCCCTGTAACCAAATTCATTAATTGCGATTCATCTCCCACCCATACCCTATCACCCTTACTTCACTTGAGCCAGAGCATAACTGTGGTTTAAGTGAACTTTTCTTAGGAAGAAAAAATATGTATATTCACCATGCAGTGCGAAGAACGGCTTGGAGGGGTGAAGATGAGGGAGGTGAGGGAAATAGGATTGTATCTTGGTCTGTTCATACTCTACTTTGTACCACCCCTCCCTCCCCTTTTCTTTCTTTGCCAAACATGTGTGCCAGAATCCACATGCACATCCTTTTAGTGCACTAGCACTAGTACAAGAGTACACTGGCACCCATCCCTGTGGGCCAGTGTAACATGGCCTCTGGATTACTGTGAACTTTTTTTTTCTTTTAAAAAATAATTTTTACTCTTGTTTGTATGCATGTTATTGAACACTAGATCTGATTATTTCGTAGTCAAATTGTTGGCGAGGGAAGGACATTGCGAATGTGTCAAGGGTCGAATGGAAAGTTTCTTCATGAGATTCCGTAACAACACACTCCACAGCGAGCCAGCTAATCTGCATACGTATCGAAAATGGCGTCGCAGGCGATACAAGTGGAAAGTTTTGGAGCAAACTAAATGACGACAGCGCCTTTTAGTTTTACCGCTGCTGAAGTGATTGAAATGCTTCAAACTGAAGATTTCGACATCGACGAGGATGGTGAAGGCGTTGAATAAAGTATCTGCAGTGAAGAAAGCAAGAAGTTACTGATAGTGACTCAGCTTCTGAGAGCAGTAAAGAGGGAGGGGAGTGGGCGTTCACATGACGTAAGGAGAGGGGTCAGTGGGTCAAGTACAGTGAGTTCCATCGGAGATTAGAAAAGAGAGATAAACCACTTGCAGAAATTGCTGAAGCCAGGCAGCCTGCGCCGCGGCACGTATTCATTATTCATGAGCTGCCTTTGCCCCGCCCAAACGAAAGGAAAGCGTCAGTCGAACGCAGTCTCCTGAGTGATTTTATAATTTGGATTACACCTTTTTTCCCTTTTCTGTTTGCTTCATCCCACGCAGATGTCAAACTCAATTTTGTTGTGAATAACATTCCTAAATATTTATATGTATTGGTTACTTTTATTTCCCTATCACCACAGCACCATTTTTCACGAGTCGAAAGATGACCTCCATTGCAGAAAACTATAATATTGGTCTTAACGAGATTCACTGTTTGTTGTAGTCTGTCTGTTTCTTGCTTAAGGGCATTTAATTGATTTTGTAACCCTATGGGTGTGTCAGACAAGAGAACAACATCATCAGCAAATAGCATTAAGAGCAAATCTGTTGCGCCAGGTATCATTTGTATTCCATGTCTCCCCTTCTTTGATAACTCCACTGCCAATTCACCGATGAAAAAGGAAAACAGCTGTGTGCTTGGCATACAACCTTGTTTAACCCCTCTTGGACACTGAAAAAAGTCTGAATAAATACCTTTGTCACGAACACATACAAGTACAGAATCGTAGATGCTGTTAACAGTCATGTAAAACTCCCGAGAGAGAGAGACAGAGACAGAGACTTAGAGAGAGAGATAGAGCACAATACAACGGTCTGCTCGGGCAACATGAAGCGTTCGTATATATATGAATTATGTATATGATTATGTACATATAGATAGATTTAGATTTACATACTGATAGATCTATATGAAATTATGTATGTATGTATTCATGTATGTATGTATAGACAGATGTTAGAAGAGAGACAGAGCTGAATATGTGTTTTATGTTTTGATATATATATTTTTTTTTTTTTGAAGAAATGGTGATGTAAACCAGAAAGTGTGAAGAAAAAGTAGCGTTACGAAAACGCAGTTCAATAATTTATAACTGTCTCTCTCATGTGCAACATTGCGCTGGGGGAGGGGGGGGGGGGAGTTGGTGGTGGGGGGAGCTGCTTTATTTTCTTTTTATATTATCTACATTCAAGCAGATGCAAACGTGCTAAAAACCAAAGCAAAAATGAATCGGTTTTCATTGTATACAGCGAATCTTACTACACGTGGGAAATTCCAGGCGTAACTTAACTTTCGCTTTACTGCAGCTGAACCGTCGAACCAAACAGTTTCCTTCAGGTGGGGAAGGAGAGGGTGATTTACCCCCACCCTTCCGCACTGCGTGTGTGCCCCAAAACGGCTTCAGCACTGTTATAGACAGTAAGAAGGGGCCTGCCGCGAGTGGTTTATCTCTCTTTTCTAATCTCCGGTTCCATTCAGTTACGTTATGTTTTGTAATTGTTGTGATTTTTTTTTAAACCCTCACAAATGGGTCGTCGGTAGGGAAAAGCAAGGGAGAAAACTATTCGTCCGGAGTGAGTTTAGTCTGTTGACAAGGTTTTGGAAAGAGAAAGGGGGAGGGGGAGGGAGAAAGGAAGGTCAAGAAAGGAAAGTGAGTGAAGTTTATTATTATGCGTGGTCTTGCAGCAATTGTGGTGTTTTGCCTGAAAGTCAAGGGATGGAATCACTTGAGCCTCTCAAATATGTGTGTATATGTATATGCATGCATGTGTATGTTTTTTCTTTCTTTCTTTCTTTGATAATTGTATCATTCGGTCTTTATTTCTTATGCTGCATGACGCCACAATCCTTAATTCAGAAACCATTTCCATGTCATGAAGATGCATGATGATGTATCAGTGATGTCTTCTGAGAAGTGTGATTTACTGTACAGTTCTACCTTCTGTTCCATATGTGCTAGCTGTACACTCCCTTCCACACCCCTCCCTTTCCACACATACCCATGTCGTTGTGCTTGTGGTTTCATTGTTAAATCTTTCTTCACTGTTTGGCAGGGATTGCTGTGTTCTTGTTTGAGGAAGGCGGCAGAATGGTTAAGACTCTCATCTGCCAATACAGAGTCCTTGAGGGTTTGTGTTCGAATCCCGCACTTGCCCTTTCTCCCATGTTTGACTAGCTGAGCGTCTAGTCATTCTGATGGGACGATAATCCGAGGTCCCGTGTGCAGCATGCACTTCGCGCATTGAAAAAGAACCCATGGCAACGAGAATGTTGTCCTCTGGCAAAATTCTCCTGAAGAAATCCACTTTGATAGGTACACAAATATATATACATGCACTCAAAGCCTGACTAAGCGCGTTGGGTTATGCTGCTGGTCAGGCATCAGCCTAGCAGATGTGGTGTAGCGTATATGGATTTGTTGGAATGCAGTGACGCCTTCCTTGAGAAACTGAAACTTGTGTGAAAGCGTCCAGAAAGCTATCATGTTCATGGATGGACAGGAAATACCTGTATTTGTTGCTTTTGTTTTTCTTCTTTTGGCCTTTTGGCAGACTGTGTTTGGAATTTGTTCATTTGTATATTAATTCATTTCTTGTTTTTTGTGTGTTTGTTTGTTTTTGTTTTTTCGCGGTAACCAGTTTCTTACCTGTCTTCTGTTTTCTCTTGGTCGGGGAGTGGGTGGTTGGGGGGAGGGGTGGGGGGGGGGGGGGGGTTATTGATCGGCCTGCAGTGTCGGAACATTTGGCTATCAGTGGCGGGATGGGGGAGGGGAGAGGTGAGAGGTTAAGGTCAACTGGTTAACTGACGCTGGACAGATTGGTTGCTTGCTTTGGTGTGTGGGCAAGAGATGGTGTTGCTGTTTTCTTTGACATTTTTTGGATGGAGGTCTGTGCATGGACGTCCCGTGTCTGTGCTGTGTGCCAGGCGTGGAGCGAACGAGGCACGTGCGTTGTTTTCATGCCGGACGGAGTGGGTAGGCTGGCAGAGAATGAATCAGAATCAGAAACAATTTTAATGTCAGTTAAACAATAACAAGGTTTATAAGACACACATGCAAAGTTACATGTTCCACACACAAAAAGCAAAACAAAATGATAATTATAAATAAATATAGAACAAGAGATGGAATCACTCTTATATGCTTTGGTGTTTTTGACAGCAGTTATTGATAAATGTGCGCTTTTCAGTTTCTTCAGTGAAACAATTATTCCTAACACAGACACACAAACTCACAGACACACACACACACACACACACACACACACACACACACACACACAATCATCTAAAATCACATTATGTGGATAGACGTTAAACTGAAGAATACATGCACACACACACGCGCACACACGCGCACACACGCACACACACACACACACACAGATATATATGTATATACGATACACACACGGACATATACACATACACACAACATGCGCCTGAGCGGGCGCGCGCACACACACACACTCAAGCGCCGTAAACAAATCCCATCTCCTAGTTCAAACACTGTCAGACCAACTGCAAAAATACTGATTATTCAGAGAAACTATCTGAAATGAAGGCTGTATTTAAGATATGGATGAAAAGAAATGTTACACATATAGGACGTGTTGTAGTATTAAAATATCTTATCCTTTCCAAACTAATCCACCTAAGGATTTTGCTTCCAAATCCTCCAGATAATTTTATAAATTATTGTCAGAAAATGTGTTTTCAGTTCGTATGGAAAAGCAAACAAGACAACTAGAAAGACAGTAACAAAATATATTAAGAAAGGAGAGTTAAAACATACCAGATATAAGAAAATGAATTGAAGCATTGAAATCAACTCGGTTAAGAAAGTTTGGAAGTACAAAACACAAATGGAAAAAATATTGCAACAGAAATGTTCCCAGTGATAGGAAACTCTACGGAGAGCTGGACAGTACAAGGTCTTCAAAGAAAAAGCCCCCCTCAGTCAAGTGTTTCGGCCCTTAACTCCAAACACTCCAAAGGGGCCGCATCCGGGTCATGACTCCTGGATGCCCTTGTATTGCCGCCTTTTTTTTTCTCTTTTTTTCCCCTGGTCCTCAGCAGGTTCGAACCCGCGCCTCCAGGGTGGTCGCCACTTCAGGACTGAGTCACTTTTCTGGCAGCCGTTTTAACCACTGAGATATTGTACGCCTGGTCTTAGTAATCCTTATGAAGTTTACTTTCATTCCTCCTCGACCAGATCCAGCTGGAACTCTTTTCTGCTGCTTCTGCCATTGCCTTGAGAGCCTTTGTCCTCTCTCTACCAGAAATCGACAGCTGTTTCATGAGGCTGTGGGCAGATGCGCTCACAAACCCTCTTGCATCAATCTCTATAGCGAGGACTTTGGCTTGGAAGCCAGATTTCTTAGGCTGCTGGCTAGACTTGCAGAGAGGTGGGCTTCTTCCATTCTGCTTTCGTGTGGCACAGTGAGAGCTCAACCGGAATCGCTTGTTTCGTTGTCTTGGAGTGGAGTACTATGTCAGGTCCCATGCCGCTCTTGCTGATGATTTCCGGGTGTTTCTCCCTCTCTGGTAAGTCAACTGTGCATTCCCAATCTTCGGCACCATCAAGCAGCCCACGTTTCCATGCTTTGGGTGTTACAGATGTTCCTGGCCAGACTTTATTGCCTTTTGCAGAGTGGAACTCTACTGGAACTTCTGGTGGGGTTGGTGCTCCTTGGACAGTGCTCACCACATGTGCAATTTCTTTAAGCACTTGGTTGTGCTTCCATGTGTACCATCCTTGGCTCAACGCCGCTTTGCATGAGCTGAGGACATGTTCCACTGTTTGTTTGCCATGGCAGAGTGGGCATGCAGGGGTCATCTGCCTTCCCCCATTTCACCAAGTTTGTATTCAAGGGAAGGAGGTCGTACACAGATCTTAGGATGAAGCTGATCCTCAGAGGGGCGATGTTCCACAAGTCGCTCTAGCTGAGGCTCCTTTGGAGTGCATTTTCCCATGTTGTCCACTGCCCCTGCTGGCCTTGCTGGACTGCCTTCTGGACTCTTTTATAATCCTCTTCCTTCTTGATCTCCTGTATGATCATGTCTCTTTTTGCTTTCCCCTTTGCCTTGGACCACCATTCCGTCTTTGTCGATCCCAGGCCCTGTCTAAGTGAATTAGAAAAATATGGACCTGTTTATGCACTGCTTAAAAGTAACAATAATATATTTTGGAAATACACTGTTATGGCATATGGGGAATTTTCATGTCAGTGGAACCCCACATCAATAACATCTTCAGTCAGAATCAGTTTTCTGTAATGATAGATTCAAGATTGGAAATAGTATGATAAATTACTCATGGAGACTGGAGTAAGCATGATCAGCTTCGGATCCACTCTGTTTATGCATACCTAGATTCAAACACTCCACTGTCGGCTGCCGCTCTTTCTCTGTCTCTGGACCTTGCATTTGGAATGAGCTCCCCCTTCGCTTCATCAGGTCTCCGCACTCAGCTCTTTCAAGTCTGGCCTTAAAAGCCACCGCTTCCCAAGATAGCCTCCCTTCCATGCTTCTTCCTTGTTTTCATTTTTTTGAGTGTGGAGTTATGAATGCGTGTGACTGACTGCTGTGAAAGCGCTTTGATTTGTCCCTGCACAAGATTTAGCGCTATATGAATACTAATTATTATTATTTTGAATCAATTATCAACGCTGGATTGACAAAGCGGTTTACTGTGTTTCACATTTTTTGAATGACAATGAAAGATTTCTTACCCAAAATGAGTTCACCAGAACATGAAATAAATGTACATTTCTTGGCCTACAACGGTTGTTTCAGATCAATTAAAAGAAAACTCAACAGGCAGAACTTACTGTGCCAACAAACCAAAGTACGCATGATAAACCCGGGGCATTAAAAGTAATTTACTCAGTATCTAAGGGATCACAGGCATACTACAATGTTTTGACATCTGATGATACACTTCCTAATGCTTGTAACAGTGGTCTCAGAAGTTGGGAAAAGGTTTTTAGTAAAATTGATAAAATACAAGAAATAAAACTGAAATGGCTACAACTTCACACAATACACAGAATCAACGGAACAAATATAATTTTAAAGAAATGGGAATAGTAAATAGTAGTAACTGTGGTTTTTGCTGAGAAGCTAAAGATAGTATGGAGCATATTTTCTGGCGATGCAATCACTCTAAAAATCTGTTGTTCTTTTTGGGGTTTTGTTTTTGTTTTTTCTTCTCATATTTGATGGTCTATTCAAACGATCTATTTACTGAAATTGCAGTACCTATTCTCACTATGTATATATGTGTGCCATCTTTTTTTTCTTCACCTTTTTTATATTTCGTTTGTTATGTGCCCTTTCTTTGTCTGTATATGTATTTGAATACTTATGTTAACTGTATATGTGTAATCAAAATTGGATATTAAAAAAAAAAAAAGTTATGAATAAAAATTGTCAAGGTATTTTTGGAGCACTTCCAACCTAAAAAAAAGGAAAAATATTACTTATGTACCCTACTTAAATGTCATGTCCATCTCTCTTGTTTAGGAAGTGTCACCATGGCAACGCCCACTCCTGTGATCGTTGGGGTGGATGTAGGGGGCACCAACACTGATGCCGTCGTCATCAGCAAGGCTGAAGGTCAAGGTCATCAGATTCTGGCGGAGGACAAACATTTGACCACCAGTGACGTCACTAGAGGTCAGTGTGACGCATTTTCCTTTTTATTCTTTTATATTGATTTATTTCATGCGCGTGCACACAAAAACGTGCATCATATCACCTAAAATGGAGATACGTAAGATTGAAGACTACAATATATTACTACTACTACTACTACTACTACTACTACTACTACTATTATGATGTTCCCTCTTTCCATCAGAAAGGACCCATGGCATTGTATGCTAAGTACTTGAGACTGATCTGTACCTGCAACTGTTACAAGATGTATATCTCAAGGCAACACTTTTTATTTCAAAACAAATCGCGTGAGTGTCCTCTCCCTGGCACAAGCCTGGACATGTTATAAGGAACTCTGGATCATCAAAGGTCAGTGTTCTCCTCTTGAATATAATATAGATTTTTGAGGAGAGCAGAGCATACATCTGACACTAGTGTAGACGTAGATGTTGCAGAGATCCACATGGTTTAGGGGTTCCACTTCAGATATTTTTTGGGTTTATTCCCATAGTTTTTCCTTGTCCTGAAGATGACCACAAGACAGTGGACCATTTACATGCAGCAAGGACATGGGGCCAAGACGCTCAAACATCCACAGACCCCGGGTCATGATGCTGTCCAGAACATGATGCCTTCCATTATTTGTTGGCAGCATTCAAACATGTAACCCTCATGACCACGAAACTGAAAATCAAACACTTAAAAAATAAGCTTTTGCACAACTTATTGAAACCCATTCTTCAAAGAATGATATAATCAAACGATATGCTTAAAGCTTTGGCCAATTACAGGAACCATTTCAGGGCAAAGAATTGTATAAAAATGTTTAATTGTAATTTGATTACATAGTAAACGATTAAATGGACTAACAAGTGCTGTCACTGAAGTGTCAAATGTCAACATTGTTTCACTCTCCATTACGCATCATTCATCTGCAAACATCTTTGCTAAGTCATGTTGTTTTTTAACTCACTCAGTACGGCCAGTCCTCTCTTCTCCTCTACACAGACCCCTCGGATGTCCAGTGGGTGTCTGAATGACCCAACCTTTAGCTTCCGTCGTCAGAATTGTGGTATTCTTTGTCAACATTCACCTCTTCAGTATAAGAGCCTTCCGCTTGCAATATTTTGATGATGGTAACTGGGGTGAAACGCTGTTAACGTCGTCTCTTTCGCCGTTCGTATGGAGAGAGTTAAACAAACACTTCTCTTTTGCTCAGTGGACTAATGTCTCATTACCGTTTCACTCTCTGTCATGTGTTTTTTGCCACAGGTGTGTGCAACGCTGTACTGACCGTTCTCCGACAAGCCAGCAGCCGGAAAGGCCAGATCTCGGTGACACAGATCAACATCGGCACCACTCACTTCGTCAACGCCGTTGTCCAAGGAAAACACCTCAGCCGTGTGTCCGTCATCCGACTCTGTGGCCCCGCCTCTCGGGCCGTTGCTCCATTCACGGACTTCCCGCCACGCCTGAGGGAGGTCATTTTTGGGTCAACCCATTTCGTCAATGGGGGGTACAGGGTGGATGGGCGAGAGATCGAGAGCGTTGACGAGGATGAGATCCGGGCTGTTGTGGAGGAGATCAGAGAGAAAGGGGTTACAGGAATCGTCCTCTGTGGCATCTTCTCTCCAACCAGGACGGAGCAAGAAGAGAAGGTCTGGACAGATGCTTATTTTTTGCTTTTTTGTGTGACTATTTCTTCAATCTTTATTAACGTCATGCTTTAGCTGGTTGACAGTGTGCCCTGTCGAAAAATTAGAACTGTCATCCTGTATAACATGTTGTTTGTTTGTTTGTTGTTGTTGCTTTTTACCATGTATTTCACTGGTCATTGTTATTGTCCTATAGGCCACCCATGCAGGTGTAACTTTTACACAAAGATCTTATGCACTGTTATATTGAGGGGCTTTGTGTCTCTGCGTGGCAGTAAATGTTAATGTTAGAATTTGTTTCCAAATCATTTTGCAGGTGAAGAAGCTGATCTCAGAAGTGTACCCAGAAGCCACCGTCACCATGTCTCACACCATCGGCCACATCGGTCTGCTGGAACGGGAGAACGCGGCCATCCTGAACGAAGCTGTGAAGGCCCTGTGTCAGCGGACCGTGTCCGGTTTCCGTCAAGCTCTGCAGGACATTGGGTTGAGCTGTCCCCTGTTCCTGACCCAGAATGACGGCACTGTGATCAGTGAACGACAGGCCATGGAAACACCCTGTCTTTACCTTTGCCTCGGGTCCGTTGGGGTTCAGTGTGTTGTAAAGCCTAACAAGAGAATTACAATGTGTTGTCACTTCTGCATTGCTCTAGATATTTATGTACGTTGTTGTCTTGTTGATTTTGTGTGTGTGCTGTATCGTACTTTATGATGTCCTCTCGTAATGTACTCTTTTATGTAGTCTTATAATGCAATGTATTTTATATTATACTGAAATGTATTGTTCTGTAGGAAAATGTTTTGTGCGGGGTTAGAATATATTTTCCTGCATTTTGACTGTTTCTCGATTGCATATGGCCAAATATAATGGTAAGTTTGTTTTGGAGGAGAGGCCAATACCTTTTTGATATATTGGAAAGACAGGAAACAACGTTCCTCAAACACGTATATGATTTACAAGGCAAACAAGTGCTAGATTTTAGAATTGTGTCATTTTACCCCCCACCCTCACCACCTCTCTCTTTCTCTTTCTCTCTCTCTCATTTTATTATTAGTTTTTGTCTTTTCTTCCACCAACCATTTGCTCAACAGATGCTGCGCTTGTTTGGAACTCTGTTCTTGACATCCAGTGTGCAGTGTTTTGTACAAAAAATTATATTGTATTATATATATATATATATATATATATATATATATATATATATATATATATATATATATATCCTATCAAAGTGCAAGTGCTTTACATGGTACTGGATAGAAGTGAACTACATTCTGCATCATTGGCCTTAGTGGTCGGCAAGGCTCTAAGCACCATGATTTGATTCTTCTTCTTATTCGTTCATGGGCTGCAACTCCCACGTTCACTCATATGTATACGAGTGGGCTTTTGCATGTATGACAGTTATTATCCCACCACGTAAGCAGCCATACTCCGTTTTCGGACGTGTGCATACTGCGTATGTTCTTGTTTCCAACGCTGACATGGATTACAGGATCTTTGACGTGCGTATTTAATCTTCTGCTTGCCTATACACACGAAGGCAGGTCTGCACATATCATGTTGACCTGGGAGATCGGAAAAAAATTCCGCCCTTTACCCACCAGGCGCCGTTACCGAGATTCGAACCCAGGACCCTCAGATTGAAAGTTCAGCGCTTTAACCACTTGGCTGTTGAGCCCGTCTGATTTGATTTGATTCGGAATCATCCAAAGCTATGTCATGACAACAACGCAGGACCGACCAACTCGATGCGCGGCGCGGCCTACCTGTGCCAGGTGACGGACGCTGTGGTGGTGGACATTGGCGGAACGACGACGGACGTGGGGGTGCTGAAGAACCGGTTCCCTCGCCAGGCCTCCACGGACGTGCGGGTGGGGGGCGTGCGCACCAACTTCCGCATGCCGGACGTGCACAGCGTGGGGCTGGGGGGCGGGTCCTACGTGCTGAAGACGGACAAGGGGAAAACCCTCGTGGGACCGCTCAGCGCTGGTTACAACCTGATGAAGGTGACGCGAGTGCAGGGTCATCGTCTTAGTTGTTTTTGTTTGTGTGGTTTTGGTGGGGAAGGGGGGGGTGTTCCTTCAGGGCCTGACTACTAAGCATGCTGGGTTACCCTGCTGGCCAGGCATCTGATTAGCAGATGTGGTGTAGCAGTGTATGGATTTGTCTGAACGTATTGACGCTTCCTCGAATAACTGAACCCAACTCAACTGTTTTTTGTTTGTTTATTGTTCTTGTTGCTTTGTTGGGAAATGGATGGGAGGTGGTTGAGTGGTTATTGCCGCATGATGTGCTGTGTTTTGTTTTTGTTGTTTTTTGTCTGATAATAATGTATGTATAAGATTAACTGTCTATTCCCAACTCCATTTTCTCACAGAAATACATGGAGGTTTTGCTGAAGATGTGTGAAATTTGACCACATCCACCAAACTATAGTAAACGTGACACAAACTGGGAAAGATGTAACTCGGGGGTACCCACGGTGTATTGCATTTCTGTGTGATGTGACAGCTTACATATTACGTCATGAATACAACACATAGTGGCTGAATGAAACTTTTTGTTTTTATATGGCTGTTACTTCTCATAATGTACACCTCTTTTCCCCCATGTCTTCCGTACATCTCTCTGGCATTGTTCACCCTGTCTTTCTTTTTGCTTCTCTCCTTCTTTGTCTCTGTCAGTCCATCCATGTCTCTTCCTCTCAAATTTGTCTCTGTCAGTCCATCCATGTCTCTTCCTCTCAGATTTGTCTCTGTCAGTCCATCCATGTCTTTTCCTCTCAGAATCCAATTCTCCTTCGCTGTTCTCATCCCCTCCCTCCCCTCCCCCGTTGCCGCCCCCCCCGCCCCCCAACTCCCCGTTTTTCTGGATTTTAACCTCTTTCTTTTGATATGAATGCAGAATAGTACACTTTCTTTTTTTTCTTCTGGCGTCATTACAGAGTTGGCCACTTTCTTTTCCTTTTGACATCAATGCAGAATTGTTCACTTTATTTTTCTTTTCATATCATCGTTCATAATAGTTCTCTTTCACATTTCACGACATCGTGTTGCATCCAGGAAGCCCTGGTGTTCGGCACTGAGTCCGTCAGGAGGATGACAGCCACAGACGTTGCCGTGGCAGCGGGGCTCATGGACCTCGGTGACAAGACTCGCGTGACGCACATTCCCCGCGATGACGTCACAGCGGCCGTGAAGCGCATCCAGAAAATAGTGGAGGACGCCATCGACAGCGTGCGGGTCAGCAGTGAACCTCTGCCCGTCATTCTGGTCGGTGGTGGCTCCAAGCTGTTGGATTTATCGGTGAGTGAGTGACTGATGGAGCTTGCAAGTGAGTAAATCGGTGGATTGTTTTGCTGGCAATGGTGGCAGCTTAACTCATTCTACCCCACAGCTACATGCCTGCTACATCTCCCCTGGACCAGCACTATATTAGACCACTGCAGAAAAAACTGGGTGGGTCACTAAAATGACGAAAATTGATAGAGAAGTGTTGATTTAATCAGTCGAACAAAACCTCGTTTTCATGCTTTAGGAATCCGTAAACGGTTCAGATTAAAATGTCAACTGTACCAAGCAAAAATAAACGAAATTAAAATAGTGTGTTGGAACCACAATACTCCAACCTGGTCGACAGGGGAAGTAATCATGGTACGAAAATAACTTGTACCAGGAGTGGAATGAGTTGATGACCTTCGTTAAGCATTGGGTTATCTTCACTGTTCTTTCCTGTGTTTTTGGTATACCTTGAAATAACATGTCTTCTCTGTGGTTTTTTCCCCCCCATATTTTTCATCTTTCATTGATCTCTCTCTGCTGAAATGTACTACATTTTGTTGGTCTCATGAATATATATGTAGCCGATGGTAAACCGAGTGGTTCTATATGGGGTACGGATGGTACAAAAGAACTAACTAAATGATGATTTACTGTATTAAAGGATAGACCAGAATTCCCGCGCACAGGCCAGGAACATATAGAGGCGAGTCACAAATGGGTTTTTTTTTTTATTGTTTTATTTACAATAGTTATGTAGATGAGAAGAAGAGCTAAGAAGAAGATTTTAGAAGAGAAGACCTAAGAGAAGATAAAAAGAGAAGACTAAGAAGAGAAGACAGTGCCTGGAATGACACACACAAATGTCATTAGCACAACATGTCGGCACAAGTGAATAGTAAAGCACATGTATACATATTACATGGAAGGACTACCACTTGGTAATGCATATGTGTGAAGACCAAACACTGACACCAAATGACATTTCTAATACATTTAAATAGTGCAATTAAAGTGATTGAAGCTATGCTGATTTAGTGAAAGTACACTGACAGTATAGATTAGGTAAAGCTTATACTGTGTCAAAGTGACTCAAATGAATCCGTTTATCATGTTGCACTATACTGGAGTAAGTGGTATAGGAGAGAGCATGATAACTAAATTACAATTAACAGACTGATACATATGAGGTGGTTTTCACCAATAACTGATATTAATCAAACAATATCTTGTAATCACCACATAATACTACACACATTATGAGTACTGAGAATCAGTGAAACACTAACCTCCATCAGTGACAGCAAATGAGAAAGAACGCATCATATGCACTCACTAGAATATTCTGGAACAAACTATCTGTGTCCCGAGACGTCATTGACTGTGACGTTAACAAAAATTAAATGGAACACTGCTCCAAGCATATGACGACATGGCAATTATTTAGATCAATCATAGCTGAGTTGTGACTAACATGTCCAAGCAATAACTGAACAAAGCAATAACTGAACATACTCATATGAACACAAGTACTGTGTCGAAAAATACAATTTACAAATCATCACATTCTACACACTAGTTCTTACAGCGATACGTAGCAAGATGTTAGCCGTTGTGAGAACACACACGACACACACTCACACTGCCCGCGACGCAGCAAGAGAGAGAGAGAGCAGCTCTGGTCAGATGACTGACCAGGTATGAAATGACCACTCATCACTTACTGTGCCAATTTATGCAAGTTAAGCGAAATACAAAGACAGTCATGTGTGCAACGAACAGATTGACACTAATCTGGCCAAATCTGACAACAACTGTGTTTCTTATAAGGTGTTCAGTGACAGATTTCTAAATGATTACTGAACTGATTTACGTCGGAAGTTGCAAAAGAAAGAGCTCAACACCTACTTTATAATGAGTATAAAATGAAGTGCTGATTATTTAAGATGAATTTATAATCTTAATTTAAGTCACCTGAACAGGGTCAGTTTTAACGAGCTCGTCGCTGAAAATTACAAACTGCCTTAAATCAGTTTAACGTAGGCAAACATAAATGGAATAGACTTAAAGATGGAATCGCGACGATTCTGCCAGTATATAATACTTGTAGTTTACTGATCCGACAAAAGAGATATTAATTAATTACGGTAGGGCAGAAACACAGATTCCAGCTCAGCCAATAGTGTATCGCGACGTGACACTGGTCAAGCCGTGAGTAGGTTGTCTGGCGAGGAGGACAAAATGATGTAAGCGGCTTGGCGTTCAAACTGGGGGTGATGTCACACAATCTGTGCGTGGTGTTTTTTTTGTTTTTTGTTTTGTTTTGTTTTTTGCTGCCCCATTATCTGCACCGTTTCAGTGACATTACTCCCACGCCGCTCATTTAGATTCCCCCATACACGGCCACACCCGGGTTCGTCCTTCGCAGTTCCAGCGTCGGCAGTCCACAGGGAACCATCGATGTTAGGTCGCCAGGAGGCCACACACCAGAAGAGACCCTGCACTGCTGCTGAGTCACTTCGGTGGTGTTCAGTGGTGCCTTTTCTGTTTTAACGTACTTAGGACACCACCTACTAAGCCCCATACTAACGACAATAATGGCTTAGTCGCGGAGCCAGACTGAGTGAGCGTCCCTCCCAGAGTGAAGACCGAAACCACGTCCCTCAAACAACAGCCCCCCATGAATCTGCCGACACTGACGACATTGACAGGACTCACCCCAAGCACGGAAGTGGAGGGGTATCGAAACTGAGGTCACCATGAGAGCAGGGCATGAAAGGCCACAGACTTTGAGACTATTTTGTTTATATTAATGACGATGAAGGAGGAGGAGGATGACGATGATGATGACGATGTTGCTGTGGAGGTCCATTTTGGTTTGGGACTGCGTGACAAGGCTGTACTCTACGCTTCCTGTCATAATGATATCCCGGCGTTAACCAGGCCCGAGAGATACAGGCACTTGCAGTGTTGGTCAGGTAATTAGAGCAACACACCCAAAGACGCATCCTTGAAGTGGATGACACTCGACTGTGTGGTCCCAGTCTCCCCATTTAAGCCCACAGCACACTCAACTCTGGGTAGGAGCCGGCCACGGGCCGAAAAACCCACCTCCGCTGGGATTCGAACCCGCGTCCTCCCAGCCGTCAGTCCGCGACGCTAACCACTTCGCCACGGCGGCTGGTTCTGTGCGTGGTTTAGTTGGGAAAAACGTCGTCTGATGTAGCTCGTTTGTGAGCAGTTTTTGAGCAAGCATAGCGCGCTTGGTCACACATAGAAATATATATATATATATATATATATATGTATATATTTGTGTGTGTGTGTCTCTCTCTCTCTCTCTCTCTCTCTCTCTCTCTCTCTCTCTCTCTCTCTCTCTCTCCTGTTTTGTTTTGTTTTGTTTTGATGGATTAAGCAGAGTAATGTATGGTACTTGTGGTGACATAAGAATTAACCCTATCACCCCCTTGTCAATAGACCTATGCAGGTAATGACAATAAAATATCAAAGCGTCAAAGCGTCTCTCTCTCTCTCTCTCTATCTATCTATATATATATATATATATATATATATATATATATATATATATATGTGTGTATATATTCATTTAGACGGACACAATAGCCAGGTGGTTAAAAGTGCTGGACTTTCAATCTGAGGGTCCGAATCTCGGTAACGGCGCCTGGAGGGTAAATGATGGAAATTTTTCCGATCTTCCAACATATGTGCAGATCTGCTTGTGTCTGAACCCCCTTCGTGTGTATATGCAAGCAGAAGATTAAATACACATGTTAAACATCCTGTTATCCATGTCAGCGTTAGGTAGATTATGGAAACAGGAAAATACCCAACATGCACACCCCCGAAAACGGAGTATAGCTGCTGACATGACGGGATAAAAAAACGGCCATACAAAAGCCCACTCATGTACATACAAGGTGAATGTTGGAGTTGCAGCTCACGAACAAAGAAGAAGATGTTCATTTATTTGTTTATTCATTCCTTTATTTCTCCGGTCCCTTCAGACGAAGATGCCGGGGGTGAGTGAGATCCTGCTCCCAGACCACTACGGCGTGGCCAACGCCATCGGGGCAGCCCTGAGTCAGGTCAGCGGCAACATTGACAGCGTTGTTTCCCTGGAGAAGTTCATGGACACTGGCGTCATGGAGACCCGCATGCAGCAGGCCAAGCGTAACTTACCGCCGGGAGCCACCCAGGTGAGTGTGTGTGATGCATTAACACAGAGACAAAAAGGAAGTGCTAAAGAACGAAAAAAGAAAGATTGGCAGGAAGAAAAAGATGGAAAGAAAGGAAGTTCTGGAAACAAGGGAGGGAGAAAGAAAGAAAGTATGAACAGAAGGAAACCGTGAGAGGAATTTTTTTTTTAAATAGAAAAGTGGATGTATTTTTTATTCTTTTCTGTGCCGAGTGTGCAAGCCATGCACTTTCTACACAGCAAACTCCAGGCTGAATTTCATGCTGTTGGACATCTATTCCCGAGCTTCAGTCGAGACGAATGCAAAATAAGAATAGACATGATCCCTGCTACCATGAACATAAAGTGGGGAGATTTTTTGTGAGGACCGTGCTTTCTGTAGACCACATGTGACAGAGGGGATCAAGACCTCGACTTGTCAACAGGCACAAATCCATTGCCTCACCAGACAGATGGTCATGCGCTACACTACGCTACAGTACATACCATACAATAGCATACCATCATTATCAGTTTAGATATACCTTACTTCCATACCATACATATCAGTTGCACTCTACCATACCATACCATACATATCAGTTATCCTTTACCATACCATACTATGCATATCAGTTATACTTTACCTTGGCTTACCATACCATGCATATCAGTTATACTTTACCATACCATACCATGCATATCAGTTATACTTTACATTATCATGCTATACCATACATATCAGTTATAGCATACCATACCATACCATACCATACCATACCATACCATATCGATTTATCTTACTTCCAAACCACACCATACTTATCAGTTATACGTTGCTTTACCATATCATACAATACCATACCATACTAAAACATACCATATACCATACCACAACATACCATACTATACCATGGGCCTACCACATGTCCCACATAGTCATTTTTTTGTCATCATCAGCAATGTTCTGGCATCATTATTATTACCATCCTCATGACCATTACCACTGTTGTTCCCAGGAGCAGATTGACGAAGCAGTCAGTGCAGTACGGAAACCCCTGCTGGAAGCTGCACGTGACAAGGCCGTGCAGGACACGTGCCGCAAAGCCCGACAGATGGCGCAGCAGGCAGGGGCAGACCCTGCAACTCTAGAGATTGTGGAGATGGAGGAGGTGGCCTTGACCTACCTGCCTGGTTGTGCCACGCGCATCAAGGTGTGTGTCTGAAGCTGCTGACATGTTTTATTGGTGATTCAGTCAGCCGGTGGACAAAACATGTAGGTGTGTACTAATCTCGCATGGTCAGACTCTGTCCGTAATGTGCTAGCTGCTGTGTCTCTGTCTTCAAGAGAGATGCCAGGGTGTGGGATGTAGGAAGGAGGTGGGGGTGTAAGGGGTTTAGGGGGTGAAGATTTCTCTCTGATAAAATAATATACCCCTCCCCACCCTACCCCACCCCATCCCCCCCCCCCCCTCACCCCCCTCACCCCCCCCCCCCCCACACACACACACATACACACCAATGCCTCCTTGTTTTTCTGCATTGGAAATTTTCTCATTTTTACCGTTCTCCTTGTTTCCAGGCAGCAAAGATACACTCTGTCCAAGAAATTTAGCCATGTACATTTACACGCCTGAAGACTGTGTAATCAGTTGCTGGCTCAGCAACACTGAGTCCGTGTATTTGATAAATGTGTATTGTGTGCATTGATGCAACGTCTTCATGTTTTTTTCCGTGATCATTTTTGGGCTTAACTCATTTTGTGTACAGGTCGATGGCATCACGAATTAAAACAGTTCAGAGTTATTTGGTTTCTGGCTGTTACTTTATTTTTCTGTCTTGCCTGTCTGTTCCTGTGCCTGTCTTTTGAGTCCTTGAATTGGTGTTCCACAAAGTTTCCTTATACCGTGGGGTGTTTGCTAGACTGCTGTATTGCGACAGCAAGGCAACGAGACCGCCAACACTGAATTTGTAATATAGCCACAAGAAAATAATAAAATAAAAGGGGTGGACAGTTGATTCTTCCAAAGGGTGCAATTTTTCTGTCTTGTGGAATTGATTGCCTTATAAACTAAATGGCAAAGTGTTTTGATTTTGAACGTTGAACGACTTGATTTATGAATAGAATAATGATAGATTTGTTTGCGTATTCTGCACGATGCAAGGTTTTGGACAACTTGCGATTTTTGTTTTCAGTTCATAACTTTGAAACATCCTTTACAGCATTAAGCAGTGAGTGAAACTGAAACTAGCAGAACAGTAATGAAGTGATGATGCCAGTAGACTGTCCAGCCACTTAAGACAAAGCTTGAGGGTTCCGGAGGGAGGGGGGAGGAGAGGGGGGGTTTTCGAGGGGGGGGGGGAGAGTAGAAATCGAAAGGTGCTTGCAGGTGTTCTTTGTTGTGACATCATTCTTACCTGAAAACAGTGTCATTCTGTCAGATGGTTTGTTTCCTTTCTGAACCCCTGGATGCTTCTTTCGGCCGATACTGGTGGAGTGGTGGTGGTTGTCATTGTCACCATTGATGTTCGTTATCATTGCTGCAGTAAAAGAGGAAAGATGACAAAAAGCCGATATAATGAATAGCTGTAGTAGTAGCAGCAGTAGCAGCAGCAGCAATAGCAGTACTGATAGCAGGAGCAGCAGCAGCAGTAGTAATAATTGTAGAGGTTGAAGCACCAGCGGCAACAGTAGTAATTTTCACAGCAGCACAGCAGCAGTAGTATTGCTAGAATTCTTCCTGTAATGTCTATCGGTCGTCATCGACCTTTACTGACATTACCATCCAGCCTTACTTCACAGCTCCCCACATCCCCCTGTGTCTCAGGTCAAGGCTGTGGGCAAACTGTTGGAGTCCACCAGTGAAGGGCATCGCCTGGACAGAACCGCCAGGGGCTGCCATCCTCGACACGGACCTCACCACTGAGGTCACGAAGCAGCTTCGCTCGGTCACTGGAGACGTGCTGGATGACTCCCAGTCGGACTCGAACACCGGTGTGACGTGGGCAGGCCTGACCCCTTCACGGCCCCACGTGGACCCGCGGACAGGGGAGTGGATCGTCAATGCCTGGGATGTGGAGTGTATCACAGTGGGGGCGGGGCTGCTCGGGGCAGGGGGCGGGGGCAGCACCCACGTCGGGAGAGCGCGTGCGCGCGAGGCGGTAAGTTGACGTTTTGTTTCATGAGATATTGTCTTTACCAAGGAAGTTATGTTATTGCTCTTAGCAGGGGAATGCGGCAAAATGTTGAAGACTGGCTATGTTTGGCAAGAGGATAAGTGAACAGATTGTTGTGGTGATCTGGATATGTGTAACAGAAAATGCATTTGACAGCAATTGCAAAAGAAGCAGGCAGTAAATGTAAAAGAACGCATGTAAACTCAGTACAGCTGTTTTGAACTGATCAGTAAGAGAAAGTGCTCTATGGCTGTGGGGGAAAAGACAAGGATTTTTAAAATCCGAAATTATACATTAGTGTTTGATCATACTTGTGTGTGTGTGGTGCATGCTTTTTTTGACCCAGTTCATGTGCAGGTGGCAATTTCTTTTGGACAAGAAATGATCATTTCATTTGTTTGGAGTTTTTTTTGTTTTTGTTTTTGTTTTGTTTTGTTTTTTAGATTAGTGACAATATGATGAAGAGAAAAAAGGTTTCTGTCACCTTCTCCTTCAATCAAGGTGGATAACGGAGAGAAGATTCGCATCATCGCTCCGGAGAGACTGCTGGCCAAGTCGGACATGAAGGACGTGATGGTCTCCGTGGCCTACCTGGGTGCCCCCCTCGTGTTGTACGAACAGCTGTCATCTGGACGCGAAACGCCAAACGCAATGAGGTATTTTGTGTCGGGGGGCAGTGAGGTATTTTGTCTTTGGGGACACTTCTTCTTCAGTGTTCGATGTCTTTGGGGGCACACACACAGACACACACACACACACACACACACACACACACACACACACACACACACACACACACACACACACACACACACACACACACACACACACAAAAGAAAAAAAAAGAAAATAAAAAGATAACCTTTTTGAATGTAAAATGAGAGGAAAGTCTGGTATAGAACGAGGAAAGATTTCTGAAAGGACCAGTCAGAAGAGTAAAAAAAAATTTAAAAAAAGATCATTTATTGTTTGTTTCCAATGTATTTCTTGAACTATGAAGGAATGTGAAAATTAGCATTTATTATTTGTTTCCAATATATTTCCTGAACTAAGAAGGAATGTATTGTTCTGAAATAATGGGAGAAGATTCTGTGATCAATTAATGGTGTAAATACACTGTCTAAATCTTCTGCTTTTGAGAGTTGAACTTCCATGATTGCTCTTTTCGATGAGAGAGTTTTGTTCGCATATGACTTTTTTTCTTCCTTTTTTTTTAACCCACCATTTAGGAAACTATACTCCGATTTGATTGATTGTTGTGCAGAAACACTTTCAGTTAAGGTGAAGAAATGCTTTTGGTTTTAAAAAGTACTGGGACAGGCAATAGGGAAGAGGTGCTGAAGTGTCGTAATTCCCTGGGCTGAGTAAAGAGTGGAGATTTTTCTGATCTCCCAAGTCAACATATGTGCAGACCTGCTTGTGCCTGAACCCCCTTCGTGTTTTTATGCACACAGAAGATGAAATACACACGTTAAAGATCCTGTAATCTATGTCATATTCAGTGGGTTATGGAAACAAGAACATACCCAGCACACCCCTGAAAATGGGGTATAGCTGCCTACGTCTCCGGGTAAACAAACAGAACAGTCATGCACATAAAATGTTACGTCTCCATGCGTGCCTGAAATCTAATTGAATGACACAGGAAACGAATGATGAGTGCCCAATGACAGCCTTCAGTCGGCTTTACCCAGGTAGGCAGCCTGCTGTGCAAATGACCCTGAGTTTGTAAAACACTTAGTGCTTGGTCTCCGACCGAGGATAGGTGCTATATAAGTATCCATATCATTCATTCATTTATTCATTCATGTGGGAAACTAATGTATTGAGCATTATATGCCGGGATGTGCTGCTGTTTCAGGTGCGTGCAGGATCTGTACAGCATCGGTGGCTATGCTGACGGCGACCTGACGAACAAGGAAGGAGTGGAGATCAAAGAGAAAGAGGGCGTGGTCTACATTGATGACTACCAGCCAGTCAGATCCCTCTCTGGATCGGGGAAAAAGAGTGAGAGAAATGGTGGGTAGGCCTGCTTGGTGTGTCTCTTTGTGTGTCAGCATGTGTGTGTGTTTATGCACTGCACTGCGAGAGTGCGAGTGTGTCCGTGATTGTGCATTATGTGTCCGTATTGTGCCTGCTTGTGTGTGAATGGAATAGAATAAAATATTTTATTGTCTTAAACGTTAAGGTTTATGAGACACAATTGAACATAAACATGAACATATTGTGAAAAGAAACATTTGTGCACAAATTTCGCTGTATGCTTGTGTGTGTGTGTGTGTGTGTGTGTGTGTGTGTGTGTGGTCAGCGTACGTTCAAGAAGTGAAGCAGCAAAGGAGATACCATGACTTGAGCAGATCATTCCTTGCCCCGAGTCGAAGTGAAAGACTGGTAAAACAAGACACGGTAAAGACTCCCCACACCCACACACACACACACACCTCCATATATTTGTTCCATTATACGAAGTTAATACCAGTGTGAAGGAGTGATTTCCTATGTGTCTTCAAAACATTCTGACTGCGCCTTGCGATCCGACAGATGCGGTGGCGGGCGACATTGGTGGCAAGCAGGTGGTGGGCCTGATGTGTGCGGAGGTGGGGGGACTGAACTGCATCGAACCCATGCTGGTGTCGGCCATCCTGGACCTGCCCCTGATTGATGGTGACGGCATGGGCAGGGCCTTCCCCATGCTGCAGGTGGGCTGGGAAGGGGAGAGGCAGACAGACAGACAGAGGCAGAAAGAGAGAGGCAGTCACACTGAAACCTGAAATGCTCGATTACATCATTCTTTTAGCAAAACCCTTTGTTTATAAATGCAGACTATTCAGATTAGACCTTGTTTAAAGTCTTTGTGATAGACTTAAGAAAGAACTATAAAGTCGGATAATTGTGTACATTCCCTGGAAATGTTAATTACACATTTACTGGAAAGGAAAATGGTACCCTTATTATGGAAAATCATTGCGTTTTAAACCTAAAATATTCTGATGCACAGAATTATAACAAATCTACTGCACTGTGCTGTATTGTAAATTGGGATAGTTATACCATTTGTTATGACTGATGTATTACATTTGATATTGTTTGTCAATATGCTTGACTATTTCTTGTACATAGAGATACCTGTGTAAAATGAAGTCCAGTCCATACTGGTTGATGCTCATTGACTACTGGGATCTTAGATGCATGACGTTAGACACAGACATTACACGGCGGATTCTCTGAAGACTTTGTTTCGTGATGTCCCTCCGTGGGCACAAATGGACTTCTTGAAAAAAAGTGAACATTAATAATCAGTTTTGAATGTTTTTACCCCCGAAAACGCAGTATGGCTTCTCACATGGCGGGGTAAAAACAGTCATACACATAAAAATCCACGTGTGTACATACGAGTGAACGTGGGAGTTGCAGCCCACGAACAAAGAAGAAGAAGAATGTTTTAAACTCTGGAAGGTCTTTTCAACTTTTTGATTGAAAAACTTGAAACAGTGAATAGTTTTTATTGTACTTTTTTACCATCGATTTGAAGTAGATGCTAATGTGGCAATAACCTTGAGATGGCCTTAGTGGTTGGTGAGGCTTTAAGCACCATAATTTGATTTGATTTTGTCGATGTCTGTATTGTACGACACTTGTGTGAATCTGCACCATTTCCCCTCATGTTTAACCCTGATGTATGACTCTCAAACTAGGAAGCAAAACTGCACTGGCTTTTGTGCTGCGGCCTTGTGGGCTACTTGGCCTTTGGAAACCATCCCAACGCCGACTGTCCTAAACCCTCTTGGTCAAGATAATGGGGATGTAACTAGGGCAAGACACTGTCCACTATAATCAGTTTCCAACCCAGATAATCGGGACAGCAATTACCTCCTTTACAGTTCTGATGGTCATAGTCGAACATTACTGACTATCAAACCCACCGAAAGATGTGAATAGATAAAAAAAAAAAGTTAAAAAACATTTTTATGGTCTGGCTGTTGGTGCAGATGTACCTTCCTTTCATCCACGGGGAGAAGCCCTACCCCACAGCCCTGGTGGACGACAAGGGGAGGAGGGCGGTCATCCTGCGATCTGAAACGGCTCGACAGGTGGAGGACCACTTCCGGAACGTGTCCATGCAGATGGGGTCAGCTGCCGGTCTGGCAGTGGCGGCGATAAAGAACAGCGTTGTCATGAAGAGCACTGTGATCAGGTGTGTGGGAACAGTATGGAACGACTTCTTCATTCTTCTGAATATAATTCTCTGAACCGTCTCTGTCTTGAAACAATTGTTTGATAAAGTATCGCAGTCAGCTACAAACAAACATAACTATGAAAAACAGGAATTAAAAACTGACCATCCATAATTGTTTTAAAACCTTAGGAATGTTGTTAAAAAAGAACCGTACTTGTAAAGTAAAAAGCTGTTAAAATGTGTTTACTGCGTGAACCTTTCAGGTCCTATTCCCGTGTGTGGACCATCGGGGACAGCATCTTACGAGCCAGACAGAACAAACAGGACCCCATCCAGGCCCTCATGGCAGTGGAAGATGTCAGGGCCCTGGCTGTCGGCAAAATCTGCGACGTCACCCGCAAAACCAGCGGCGCATTTAACCTTGGGCGTGTCAGCATCGAAGGGGTGGCCTATGACCCAGCTCGGACAGCAGAGGACCAGGCTGATGAAGGCGGGGAGATGCTGCACCTGGTGCTGGATTTTCAGAACGAGAATTTGGTGGTCAGACAGGTGGATGAGGTAAGGTTCCACTCAATATTGAGATGTAGGGGGGTTTTTTTGGCGGTTTTTTTTTTTTAAATTTTTTTAACAGTTGTGGAAAGACGTACACGCCATCTTTGATGTCGCTTACAGCATGGCTAATGACACTGGTGAAGAAGAGATTGAAGAGCACTGGTGCCAGGACACAACCCTGTTTCACGCCTTTAGAGATTTGGAACATATCGAACACCTCTCTGCCAGAGAGAACCAGCCCTGTCATGTTATCTTAGAACAGATGGATCAGGTTAACAAATTTTATTGGACAGCTTTGTTTCTTGAGTATTGTTCAGAGTTCTTGTCTTTTGACAGTATAAAATGCCTTGGTCAGGTCAGTGAATACTGCATACAGGACTAATTTCTGTTCTTTGCATTTTCTTGCACCTGATGAACTGCACAAATCATGTCAACAGTGCTGCAGCCTGGACGGAAGCCACACTAAGTCTCTGGCAGGTTTTCCTCTGAGATGGCAGAGATCAGGCAGTTGAGGATGATGCACATCAAGATCTTCCTTGTGATAGACAGGGGGCAAATGCCACGGTAGTTGCCACATCATAATTTGCTGTCCTTGCTTTTGAACAGGGAAATAATGGTGGTGTCTTTTAACTCCCGAGGCATATCGTCTCTCTTCTAGATGCTGCAAAGGGTGCTGCTGTGGAAGTTATCAGGGGTCAGTGGTCCTGCTGATTTAAATATATCAACAGGGATGACATCCATCCTGGGAGCTTTCCCTGTGGTGGTCTGGCTGCTGGCTTTCGTGACCTCTTGTGGGCAGGGATGGAGGTCAAGGTTGTTTATTATGGCTCTCTAAGGGATCAGGTTAAGGGCATTTGTTCGGACAGTGGATGGTGCTGTTGTTGATGGTGCTCCTCTCTTTCAGCAGTGTGCCCTTGGCTGATAGGAGTGCCACCAGAGCGCCAAAACAAAGACAGTGGTGGAGATCAGCTTAGAGGCTTTTAAAGGAAAAGTGGATGAAGAAAACTATGTGTCATTGGGACTGGGGAGTTTCTGCTAAGATACAATTCGTGGACTTCAACAAGTATTAGATTTTTATGTTTTGATCAGCAGCTTCCTGACGATTTATATGCTTTTGCCTGGAACCCGTCAACAAAAATTGATTTGTATATTCAGGAAGAAAAAACTCTGTGTCTGTGTGTCTGAGTCTGTATATCTGTCTGTTTGCATAACTGTATTTGTGTTAGTGAGCGATCGAACAAACGAAAGTTTTATTCAGTTCAGGCTGCAGCCCCTTCTGAAGGGTGTCCAAATGCAAAGACGGCATTTAGAACCAGCAACAGACGAAAGGAGGTACAAACAAAAATGAGTTGACAACTTCTTTAGGCCCTGCAGTCAGTGTCATAACCAAAGCATTTAGAAACAAATATCTTGTTCTTTAACAGCATCAGTGCACCTCTTAAAGGCTTTATAGAAATATATGGATAACTTCTTCATTATATTGTTATTTTGGTTTGTTATCAGCAGTATATCATGAAATAGACATGGGTTTACATAAAATTTTCTAGGAATGTAATCTGAGCTGAGATCACCTGTAGCAGGACAACACAATAAAATATGCATTTCATCATCTTTTTCAGTTTTACATAATGGACATGTCAAGGTGTTGGTAGAAATTTCATCATATCGATGACGATGAATTGCCATATCTGTTATTCCAAATCTAAACTTTGTCAAATAACATTTAAATTATCTATCAGTATCACATTGAAGATAATTTTTCACAATTCCATGATGATTTAAATGTTCTATGGTAGCAAAATCTGTCACTATTCTGAACATGTTCATGCCAGTTTTGTCAATTACAGTCAGTAAGTCTTTGACGAAGATCAAGCAAGAATACTTTACATTTTCTACTCCTTGGGTGTGAGTTCGTGAGAAAGAGAGAAAGGGAGACACAGCAAATCATATGATCAAGAGCAAGAAAATGAATTATCTACTGGGCTTTTTTTTTCTTCTTTTTGAACAGGGTGCAGTTCACTACACTTGAAATTGTCACCAGCAGTGTTACTGCACTACAGGATGTAGAATAATTCCCTCACCCCATGCCCCCTCTGCCAAGTTGTTGTATGTGCTTCCTCCTGTTTGATTTGCCAGTTGTTTAAATATTTTAACTTGAAAAAAAAACCCAAACCCAACAACAACAGAAAACTCACCTCATTTCTTGTGATGCTTACAGAAGGGGAAAGAACTCAAGATCCTGGCCATGGTGCCGGACGTTATCTCCATCATGGACGCCACCTCAGCGGAACCCATCCAGACGGAGGAGTTGCGATACGGTCAGCGGGTGATGGTGGTCATCTTCCCTGCCCCGCCCCCCATGGCCACTCCAAGGGCGCTGAAGTTTGTGGGGCCGGCGTTTTTTGGATACACCGATGTGGAGTACACTCCCCTTGGCCAGTACCGGGAGCCCACACCTTTGGCCCCACTGTGATCCTGCATACTCCCCAGAGTGCCATGGGCCAATACTCCCCAAAGTACTGTGAGCCCATATTCCCCAAAGTGCCATGGGCCCATACTCTCCAAAGTGCCATGGGCCCATATTCCCCAAACTGCCATGGGCCCATATTCCCCAAACTGCCATGGGCCCATATTCATCAAAGTGCTGTGGGCCCATATTCCTCAAAGTGACGTGGAGGACCAATACTCCCCAATGGGCCCATATTCCCCAAAGTGACGTGGGCCCATACTCCCCAAAGAGATGTGGTTCCATACTCCCCACAGTAACTTGGTTTTATAGTCCTGAAAATTTCATAGTTTCGTAGTCCCCAGAAATACCATCATTCTGCAGTTCTCAAAAATTATCCTGGATCCATAGTCCTCCACATTCCATGGTCCCCTTATTAAGTTGGACTCCTCAGTCCTCAAGATCAACTGATTCCACAGTCACTATACTAACTTTGACCCTTAGTCCTCCAGATCAACTGATTCCACAGTCACTATACTAACTTTGACCCATAGTCCTCAAGATTAACTAGATTCCATGGTCACAATACTACTTTGATCCATTGTCCCCAGATCAACCAAATTCTATTGTCACAATTTTAACTTTGATCCATAGTCATTAGATAGTCTGAACATTGATCAGATTCCATCGTCCCCACTCTAACTGGTCCATAGTTTCTGGATTAACTTGGGTTGATAGTTCCAAAACTAACCTGGTTCTATGGTCCTCAAAATAAGTTGGGTCCATGGTCCCCAAACTAATTTAGTTACATAGCCTCCGAACAAATAATCAATGCTTTTTGTGTAATGACAAGGAAACATAACCCAGTTTTGTTCTTGGTCATTATAAATTTAAATAGAACAGTCTAGGATTTTGTTAAGTGTTTGTTGTTTTTTTTCAAGAAGGAAATCAAAAGAATGTTACCTTTTCTTTCTTTTTTGTTGTCTTATTTTTGATAATTGCATTATGTCTCTCCGACTCATCACCTTATCACCTGATGCTCACTCCCACCACAATGACCTGGTTTGCATGGCATTGTTTTCCAAGCATTATTTGTCTGTGATGAATCCAACAGCATAATGACTGGAGGCAGAAATTCTACCAGTTGCAGGACCTACTTTTTGGGTCATGTTTCATATGTTTTGTTAAGATACCTCACAAAGATCTCATGAGGAGATTAAAAGCTCAACGACGTTAAACTGACACAGATTCTGTGAGCTCAATGCCCCCACTCTGAACAGGATAATTTTTTTCTGTGGTCACATCAATGGGAAAAATCCTGTGATTATGTAGAAATTTCCTTTTTGATCATACCAGTGTAAAAATCACCTGTGATTCTGTTGATATGAAGAACATTCTGAATAAGAATATATTTGATAATCATCACAAAAGAAAACAAAAAACAAAAACAAAAAAAGGGGGAAAAAAAGACATGTTTCTCTTTTAGGATTTCATGTTCTGCTGGGCCGAAGACATTGATAATGGAGGAGGAGATACTGCTGAACGTATGCTTGTTTGGTTTTTGTTAGTTTTTTTCTTTTTTTGATAATTTTTGCTTGTTCTAACCTGTAGCAGTTGCACACACACACACACTATATATATACATATATATATATATATATATATAGATAGATAGATAGATAGATATCCTATGTGCGCCAAATACACAGAAGTAATAACATAGGTACCAACATTCTGGAACCAATATCTGGATAATCCTGTACATTAGTAGTATCAGAAATATGTAGTTGCTAGTTTTCTCTGTCGATGAGAAACCCTTTCTGAGCCTGTTGATGGCCAATGTAAATGGGAAATCCTTTGTGATCCTGTTTGTAGGAAATTCTTTGTGATCCTGTTTGTAGGAAATTCTTATGATGTAGTTGTGATTCTTTGCATGGAACCTTAACATTTTTTTATATTTTTTATATGACTTTGAGGATGGAAAAAAATCTTGTGTTCCAATGGGCAAAAACAAACACCTGATGGAATGAAAATCCTTATAATTATGATCATGTTTATGGGAAATTATCAGATGAAGTGGACTGGAAAATACCGTATCTTGAGAATGGAAAAATCCTGTGATTATGTAGAAATTTCCTTTTTGATCATACCAGTGTAAAAATCACCTGTGATTCTGTTGATATGAAGAACATTTCTCCTATGGATAAAAAAACCCCAGTCTGTTGTGATCCTGTTAGTGGAAATATTACTGTTATCCTGTGGGTGTGAAATTCATTTATGATCCTGTGAATGTGAAAGTTTTTTTTTAAGACCATGTTGATGGCAATTCCCAAATTCATGATCCTATGTAAAATCTATCATGATCATGCTGTTAAGTTCAGTGACAATCCATTGAATGGGTAAATCCTTTGTCTATGTATGATAAAATGTTTAATAATTATCATGTGGATATGTCTGGTTCTGATATGGCTTCATCAGTGGAAAATCCTTTCAGATCCTGTATATGAAAAAATCTTACAGTGTGTGCTGCAAGAGACAGTGCCATTCAGAGGGCCACAAAGACACGGCCAGCAATAATATGTTTATACATCTTTTGATTTTTTATTTGATGTTCATACTCTTAGTTGAGAGAGAGAGAGAGAGAGAGAGAGAGAGAGAGAGAGAGAGAGAGTGTGTGTTTTGTTGCAAAAGATATCTTCATGCACAAATGAATACACACTCACATACCACACACTCAGAATAAATGAACACATGTGCGATATCATTCCACTCACTGTTTTATTCTACAGTCTAATCAAACATTTAATCCACCAGTCACTCCAGACTCTTCTCATTCAATAAATAGCAGTCAGTAATGGGGACTGGGGAAAATAAGGGGGGAGTGGGATCAACAAAAAACCTATCAAGCTACAGTACTGAAATAATTACAATATTCAATATACAAAATTAGACATTAAAAATATATGCGATTAACCTTTTTCTGAAAAAGGCTTTGATGTATAACTTTGTTAAAGAATTTTAATCTTATAATATGGACGGAAGAGTGAGATTATTGCAACAGTTATATGAAGTACTATTCAATTTCTGTTAACAATGTAGAACTGACACTAATACATACATTTGTACATATTAACACAGATGCTTAAGTAATAAATAGGACAGAAATTTTCAAATAAGGCTAGGATCCCACTGAAAAAACTGTAAAAAATTCATTTTACATCAGAATGTTAAGGAAATAACCACTGCTGTCTAAATGCAGGATCAATAATCTGTTAAACAAGACATATATATACATATATATATATATATATATATATATATATATATATATATATATAAACTTAAACATCACCTGTTACATCTCCCACTCACCCCCACCCCTGCCTCTAAAAAAAAGAGAAACTGTCAAACATCAACATCAGCCATAAACACCCAAAACATTTTCAGAACAGAGGCTGCAAAATAATATCACATCAAAACGTAATGAAACCTCTTACTCTATCATGGCTAGCAAAAGTGTACAAACATATACAAAATAAATATATTAACATTCTCTTTGGAATGAACCGGAATTATATGTATGTATTTAAAGTTGAAAATAATATCACAGTCAAGTTGTCATTTCACTGCATGTCGTTACAAAATTGGGGGCTCAAGGGAAATGATGAAAAGTGTGGAAGAAAATCCATTTCTCCTCAAACCCCCTTTTCCCTACACTCACCCTTTCTGGATCCACCAACCCTTGAAGAAAGAACAACTAAGTTCACTTGGCAAACACAACAAGAAGTTTCCTGAACAGGAATGCCCCTGCCTGTTCTGTCATGAAACATGTCTGAAGTATCTGTAAACGTATCGTTTTTCCAATGGTTTAATTGAACTCCTTTCCGTTCCATCATCTATGACAATAATTCAGATACTTGGAGGCATATGTTTGTACACTTTTATGCATGTATCTAAATGCTATATGCTTTCATCTTTTTTCCTTTTTTTTTCAGAAAAATATTAATGTCTTGAGTAGCAATAATTCTGAATCCCCAAATACTAGTCCTTCTTTCACATTAATCTGAGGACCAACCATTCAGTCTCTGTGTCTATCTTTTAAACACAAAATGATAATTTGCTTTCCCATCTCTATGTCTACCATAAAACACATGAAGACTACTAATATCATCATTATCAGACACTGCTGTCAAGATTAACATGATGACAGAGAAAATGGTGGGTGGAGAAAAAGCACGTAATGACAATGCCAGTTTTCCAATGTGCACATGGCTGCCTCCTTATGATTGCAAAGAAAATACCGCAGCCATAATTCCTTAGTTCCATCTCCAAGTCTGTTCACGATTCAACTGAAAATGCAAACACTTTGGTACTGTCTGTTGTCACATTCTTGTCCACAGATGTGTCAGAAAGTATTAAGAAATTAAGTATGTCAGAAATCAATTACTCTGCCCTGAGAGCACTGAGAAACATTAATTTCTTATCGCAGTTACTTAAGGCACAACATCTTGGCCCTGAGAGCTCTGAGAACTATCAATTTCTTACAGCAATGTTATATTTAGTTGTGTTAAATATTTGACGTTAACTACATTGTATAAATAATTATCATACAGACTGGACGGATATACCCGATATTGTAAAACTTCTTAACAGCAGAACCACACATTCATGCTTTTTATCAAACTGTTCCCTCTCTGGTGACTTGAACATGGGAGTTGTGAACATCAGGATGGGCACTGTTCTGATAAACAGTCGGCATTGTCCCATCACCAAATACTGTTGCCGTTGAAATCTCTTTGACGGATCTCCAGTGGTACTGGAGTCATTTCAAATGTCTGTGAACAAATATTGATGCACATATCAATGGGTATTAGAAATATAACAAAACCATGCCTCAGAACAATCATTTTGATTGTCTGTGAGAAATCACATAAAAAATTTAATAACAAAAGCTCAATATAAATCAAACCTGGGTGGGGGTGGGTGGGTTACACAACTCATCAAACCTTTAATTCATTGAATGACATAAATTGCTTAAACAAACGAAATGATGATGAAAATAATGAATTTTATCATTACAAAATGACTCTGTTTTCAAAGCAGAAATATTAATGCTTCACTCAAACTGTATAAGGAGAGAATAACTACTGCAAGCAAAACACACTTGTTAACCATTAAAACAAGCAAATAAAGCAAGTAAATAATCCACAATGAAAATACAAATGAAAACAATGGTAATCACACACACATTTCAAACATAAAATTTGTATTACATCTTCTTAGCAGCTGTTAACAGTTTTCTGTTTCAATGTCACTTTCTGTTGTCATGGGTTCTTTTTCAGTGCATGCTGCACACGGGACCTCGGTTTATCATGTCATCCAAAAGACTAGACACTCAGGTTGATTTTCCAGTCAAACTTGGGAGAAAGGGCAAGAGCGAGATTCGAACCCACACCCTCACAGACTCTGTTTTTCGGCATCTAAGCATCTTAACCATTCTGCCACCTTCCTCCTTAACACAAAGAACATTCCTGTAAGAGATCATATTCTGTCTCTTGTTTCTGTTTGACACAGGAACATTTTCACTCTGTTGTGAATGTGTTGTTGGTTTTTTTCTTTTCTTTTTTCAGGAATTTCCTATCGACTGAAGTTTTCTTACTCACTGTCTTTCTTTCCATTTTCCTCCTTTTTGTGTCCTGAAAAGGAAGCACTCTTGCAAGATATTATCACAGCCCACTACAACTGCTTGGTGTGTTGTGCAGCGCCTTTCTGCTCCAGTCAGCTGGTGTGTAAAGTGGAACTACTGTGTTGGTGAAATGGTACTGTGATGGTGAAATGGTATTGTGATGGTGAAATGATGTTTCAAGAGAAAATAAAACCTTTACTGCAAGACACACACACACACACACAAAAAAGAAAAAAAAAGAGAAAAAAAAAACAGAGAGAGAGGGACTGAGAATATGGCACCGACAACTCAAGGGATTTACTGGATCAGTCTTTCCTGGGATAATTTACTAATCTATTCTTGACCAGAAATATTGTTGCCAGAAACAGTAAAGGGAGGTAAACGGCCTCAGGTTCCAAGTTCTGGTTCCTGACTCACAGACAATGGAGAAGAAAAAAGAAAAGAAAAGAACAGAATACTGGAGAATCCACACAATCACTTACAGTCTCTCTCCGGAATCATAGGGCTTCCCATCCTTTCAAACGAACGTGACCTTGACCTTCTTTGAGACAGATAACTCTTGCCTGGACTTGGAGATCTTTTACGACCCTGAAATAAAGAACGTTTTAGTCTTTTACTTCTTTGTTTCTGTGATTGCCGCTGCACTCAATAATGATCAAAAGAGAGAAAAGAAAGCTTGCACATCAATCTAAAGTAAAAATAAATAAATAAATAAACAAAAGAATCTTTGCACTGACATCAGTTTGCATGTACAGAACATGAAAACATGATGATGATGATATGAATACTTATAAAACACCTATCCTTGGTCAGAGACCAAGCTCTAAGCCCTTCACAAACATGCAGTCACTTGCACAAGAGGCTGTGTACTTGGGTAGAGCCGACTGAGAACTGCCACGGGGTGCTCATCATTCATTTCATGAGTCATTCAGTCAGATTTCAGGCATGTGCACACACACACACACACTCACACACACACACACTCACACAGGCATGTAAATCTTTACTCACATGACTGTTTTTACCCTGCTATGTTCTCCGTTTTTGGGGGTGTGCATGCTGGGTATGTTCTTGCCTACGTTACCCACCAAATGCTGACATGATTATAGCATTTTTAACAAGCGTATTTGATCTGCATGCGCATGTACATGAAGGGGGTTCAGGCTCTAGCAGGTCTGCCACATACACTGAGCTGGGAGATAGGAAAAATCTCCACCCTTAACTCACCACGTACACCGAAACCATAGATCGAACTCGGTAAACTCCGGTGCAAATCCAGTGCTCTAACCATTCAACCACGGCACCCGTCAATACCATAAATCATACAATAAATCCAATAATCATAACACATTTTATACTCCTTTATTCAGCCTGAAACTACGAATCCTTACACAAAGGCCAGTGTCAAACTCATCCCCCCTTTTCCGTTAGTTTTTCCAATGGGGAAAAATGAAACAGCAATCTTTTCTGTTGTTTATTCAACTAAAACAAAACAAAAATTCAATATGAGAACCGACGTAACCCTACTTACATATACGACAGGAGACTGTGACCTTGACCTTGCAATGTCTTGCACTGCCCGCACATCAGAATTGAACAGGACCTGAAACAAGGAACAGTTATTATCATCAACTGGAAGCTTTGGCCAGTGGGGTTGGGTGGGGGTGCATGTGAATCAAAAGCCAAGCACCACCAATACCTTAAAGAACAGCAACAAAACAGTGGTGCTCTGCAAATTCCAAATCGCACATAAAACACTGAATTCAGATCAAGAAAGTAACAGTTTCAGTTTCTCAAGGAGGCATCACTGCATTCGGGAAAAACCATACATGCAACACTACATCTGCCAGGAAGATGCCTCACCAGTAGCATAACCCAGCACGCTAGGTCAGGCCTTGAGTGCATGCATGTATATTTGTGTACTTATCCCAGTGTATTTCTTCTACATAATTTTGCCAGAGGAGAACACTCTCCTCGTTTTAAGTTCTTTTTCAGCGTGCCAAGTGCGTGCTGCACACAGGACCTTGGTTTATAATCTCATCTGAACAACTATTTGTTCAGTTTGATTTTCCAGTCAACCTTAAGAGAAAGGCTGAGACAGGATTCAAACCAAGACGCTCACGGACTCTGTATTGGCAGATGGGCGTCTTCACCTCTGCCACCATCTTCAAAGGAAGTCAATTACTTGGGTGTCCAAAGAGATGTTTCAATAGATTTATATACATTTGAAAATAATGTCACAGATTGTATCATGACAACTGAAAGACAGCATTCCATGAGGGTAAATGGAATTAAAGCTGTGAAATATCTGTAACATGATCTCTGCAGCATTCCTGGAAAGTACAACTTAAAACAACAAAGTATTGTTTGGTATGCACATTTGTTTTTCTTTTTGGAAATAACACAAACAAGACAAGGTCTTACAATGTTTATATTTTGTATTCTAAACAGTTATATTTCATTAGATATAAAAGAGATGTTTAGAAAGACAAACCCAACATCATTTTTCACCACTCTGCACTTATTTTTTTAAAGAGAAAAGAAAAAAATAAACATAAGAAGGCTTTTCCAGATGTGCCCAAGGCAGCAATGCTAAGTCCACATCTTAATTCCTTAAAAATGCAAGGTGCAATCAAGTTTGGTGTAAATGCATGGAATCTTTAAAGAAAAGAAATAAAAAGTGCATTCAAATCATATGTTTATGCTTTGAATCTTAAAAAAAAAAAAAAAAAAAAAAAGCAACATGCAATCAATTACAAAGAAAATGTTTTGGATCTTTAAAAGAGAAAATACAGTGTGCAAATCAAAAGTTATATCATTGTTTTCATTACTTAAACATCCAAAGTGCAGTTAAAAGTTATGTCCGTGTTTCTGAATCCTTTAAGCAACATGAACATGAAGTGAGTGATGTCGTCATTTTGCCATGTCCATGATTCATGTGTACCTGTATACCTCCAACTACTGAAAACTAACCATGGAATAAAGCAGTATTTCTTCATATTTGTTAGATGGACATATAATAAAGTATTACAATAAGGGACAAATACTTAAATTATGGAAGGGTTAACAGTATTACAATAATAATAATAACAATTTTATAATGATAATATCAACAACAACAAAAATAACAATAATGGATATTTATTTAGCACGCTATCCAGAAATCTGCTACAAGTGCTTTACAAAACACATGGTTTTCATACATAACACATTACATCCATGTCACATATACACACTAAAGTGTGACCAGCAAACTACACACACACACACACACAAACACACAAGCACAATGCATACACACATACATTTGAACATACATTCAAACACATATACATATTGTGATGAAAATGTTTTTAAAAACAAAGAAACAGAAAACAGAGATAAATAAACAAAACACATACAACAGGATGAATCCTTTGTTTTGCAGCCAGCAAAGAACACTTTCCTAACAGGAAAATAGAAGCATGCAGGAATTTCAACTGGATATAAAAAAATTTAAAAAATTTTAAGGAAAACTGAAACACACATACATGCTTACATGGTGGGGTAAAAACAGTCATACATGTAAAAGCCCACTCGTGTACATACGAGTGAATGTGGGAGTTGCAGCCCACAAAAAAAAAGAAGAAACTTAAAGAAAAGACTGCTCTGTGTATGCCTTACCTCTTGCAGAGAGTTGAGTTTCAGTTTCAGATGGTCGATGGTCTCATCAGATTTTTTGCGGGCTGACTCCATCATTTCATTGTGACGCATCATCTGCTGCTGAAGCTGAAACTGGAACCAGCAAGAATAATCATCAGTAACAACTATACAAAGAGAAATAAATAAATCAAACAAATAGAAAAGGTATCTCCTGACTCAACCAACAAAAGCAGAAAGAAAAAATAAAGGTACTTCCTAACTTAGCCTAACACCAGAAAAATGAAATATAATCAAGGATGAAAAGGCTGTTGCCTGCTTTGGCTGCAATCAAACAACACACCCCCTTGAATTTGACAGTTATTGCCTGGAACTCCTTGAGGAGCACAGGACCAGGACAGCACTCCTTTTATTCCCTTGAACTCCTTGAGGAGCACAGGACCAGGACAGCACTCCTTTTATTCCCTTGAACTCCTTGAGGAGCACAGGACCAGGACAGCACTCATTTAATTCCCTTGAACTCCTTGAGGAGCACAGGACCAGGACAGCACTCCTTTTATTCCCTTGAACTCCTTGAGGAGCACAGGACCAGGACAGCACTCCTTTTATTCCCTTGAACTCCTTGAGGAGCACAGGACCAGGACAGCACTCCTTTAATTCCCTGGAACTCCTTGAGGAGCACAGGACCAGGACAGCACTCCTTTAATTCCCTTGAACTCCTTGAGGAGCACAGGACCAGGACAGCACTCCTTTTATTCCCTTGAACTCCCTGAGGAGCACAGGACCAGGACAGCACTCCTTTAATTCCCTGGAACTCCTTGAGGAGCACAGGACCAGGACAGCACTCCTTTTATTCCCTTGAACTCCCTGAGGAGCACAGGACCAGGACAGCACTCCTTTTATTCCCTTGAACTCCCTGAGGAGCACAGGACCAGGACAGCACTCCTTTTATTCCCTTGAACTCCCTGAGGAGCACAGGACCAGGACAGCACTCCTTCAATGGACTCATGTTCTGGGCTGTCCTCTTCTCTTGGGCCCATGTCCAGCCAGCCTCCCTCGTGGAGGACCTTGAGAAATGCTGAGCACTCTGTGGAGTTATTTACACTGTTTTGCCCCTTTCTTCTCCCTAGTTTTAAATCAAAATGCTTACTTTCAAAGGATTCTTTTCAGTTCCATGCCTTGCTTTACACTGGCTGAAAAAAAGCTCTGATCACTTAGCCACCGTGCGTCAAAATGCTCTGATCACTTAGCCACCATGAGTCAAAATGCTCTGATCACTTAGCCACCATGAGTCAAAATGCTCTGATCACTTAGCCACCATGCGTCAAAATGCTCTGATCACTTAGCCACCATGCGTCAAAATGCTCTGATCACTTAGCCACCGTGCATCAAAATGTTCTTATCACTTAGCCACCATGCGTCAAAATGCTCTGATCACTTAGCCACCGTGCGTCAAAATGTTCAGATCACTTAGCCACCATGCGTCAAAATACTCTGATCACTTAGCCACCGTGCGTCAAAATGCTCTGATCACTTAGCCACCGTGCGTCAAAATGCTCTGATCACTTAGCCACCGTGTGTCAAAATGCTCTGATCACTTAGCCACCGTGCGTCAAAATGCTCTGATCACTTAGCCACCGTGCGTCAAAATGCTCTGATCACTTAGCCACCATGCCCATCAAGTTCTGAATACTCCTATCAGGATCCCCCTCATCATCCTCAGGCATCATCAACATTGAAAAAAACATCATCTCAGATTCTGTGGTCCCTGATGCCCTGCTCTCATGATGACCGGTTTCAATCCCACTTCACCTCCATGGTTGGGGAGATTCCTGTCCATGTCTTCAGTGTCAGCAGATTCAAGGGGGACTGTTGTTAGAAGGACATGGTGGCGGTCTTCACTCTGGGGTAGGACGCTCACTCAGTCTGGCTCCATGACTAAGCACTTACTGTTGTCAGTAGGGAGCTCAGCAGGTGGTGTGCTAAGTGCCTAAAATCAGAACAGGCATGACCAAATACCACAGAAGTGACTTAGCAGCAGTGCAGGGTCTCTTCTGGTGTGTGGCTTCTTGGCAACCTGACATCAATAGTTCCCTTTGGACTGCGGACATGAGAACTACGACAGACAAGCCCCGGCATGACCATGTGTGGGTGACTCAGAATGAGCAGCATGGGAGTAATGCCACTGTAATGAAGATGATGGGTTAGCTAAAAACAACAACAACAACAACAAAACAAACAAAAAAGAATCTTCAGTTCCATCTCCAAGTCTGTTCCTAATACAAGTGAAAACGCCAACACTTTGACACTGTCTGTTGATGCCTCTCTCCCCTCCTCCTCACCCTGAGGTAGTTCTGTTCCTCCACCAGTCGTTCCCTCAGCTGGTCACGTTTGACGTTGATGTCGTCCCTGGCACTCTCCTTGGCCAGCACGGCTGCCGCGCGCCGTGACACTCGCTGGTTCTCCTTGTCGTCAGACAGCAGGGGCTCTGTGGCCTGCAGCACACACAGCGGCACTGTCGTCAGCATCATAGCAATACTAATGATGATCACTGAAGTCTGCATGCAGTGTGTGTGTGTGTGTGTGTGTGTGTGTGTGTGTGTGTGTGTGTTTGACTCATTCAGTCCTGAACCCAAACATTGCACTGGCATCAAAATCTGTCTCGTTAAAACCCTTTTCACATTCCTACATATGGATACATAACTGTGACAGTATTCTCTATTTTCAGCAAAAAGGTGCAGGGTGTGGCAGGGGGAAGCATGTGCAGAAAAATGACTGTTCAGAGATGCTTTACAAACAATGACTGTTCAGTGATGCTTTACAAACAATGACTGTTCAGAGATGCTTTACAAACAATGACTGTTCAGTGATGCTTTAAAAACAATGACTGTTCAGAGATGCTTTACAAACAATGACTGTTCAGTGATGCTTTACAAACAATGACTGTTCAGAGATGCTTTACAAACAATGACTGTTCAGAGATGCTTTACAAACAATGACTGTTCAGAGATGCTTTAAAAACAATGACTGTTCAGAGATGCTTTAAAAACAATGACTGTTCAGAGATGCTTTAAAAACAATGACTGTTCAGTTTCAGTTTCAGTTTCACTTTCTCAAGGAGGCGTCACTGCGTTCGGACAAATCCATACACGCTACACCACATCTGTTGAGCAGATGCCTGACCAGCAGCATAACCCAACGCGCTTAGTCAGGCCTTGAGTGCATGCTTACATATTTGTGTACCTATGAAAGGGGATTTCATTTTACGTAATTTCGCCAGAGGACAACACTCTCGTTGCCATGGGTTCTTTTTCAGTGCGCCAAGTGCGTGCTGCACACGGGACCTCGGTTTATCGTCTCATCCGAAAGACTAGACGCTCAGTTTGATTTTCCAGTCAAACTTAGGAGAAAGGGCGAGAGCGGGATTCGAACCCACACCCTCACGGACTCTCTGTATTGGCAGCTGAGCGTCTTAACCATTCTGCCACCTTCCTCCTCTGACTGTTCAGAGATGCTTTACAAACAATGACTGTTCAGAGATGCTTTAAAAACAATGACTGTTCAGAGATGCTTTACAAACAATGACTGTTCAGTGATGCTTTACAAACAATGACTGTTCAGTGATGCTTTACAAACAATGACTGTTCAGAGATGCTTTAAAAACAATGACTGTTCAGAGATGCTTTACAAACAATGACTGTTCAGAGATGCTTTAAAAACAATGACTGTTCAGAGATGCTTTACAAACAATGACTGTTCAGTGATGCTTTACAAACAATGACACAAGTGGGATGGGAGTGGAAAAGGCAGGGCGGAGACCATGTGGATATTCTCTACTTTGAACGAGGCAATGTAGAGGAGATGTACAGTGGATAGGTACTGTATTGTATTGCATTCCTCTTATGTCACTTATCTCTTGATGAATTCCATTACCACGTTTCTGAAACCAGTGCTCATACATAAAAGTGCATTATAATATATTCATGACAATATGACTTCGACATATCACACTCAACTGATGATTTGGAAATAATCCAACAGAAAAATAACAACTGTATGTCAATGGGTCAGCTGCTGCATCAAACAGTACTAACACCACACACATTTTGTGACTGGTTTGACTTGACAGGGTTCAGTTTCATATGATTCATCCAGCTCCATCAGTCATTGTAAGGATGATTTCAGACATGGAATTTTCCAGACAATTTTTAAAATTCAGTCCTCATATACAGAACATAATGATCTTTTCTGATTACAGAGATGAATTACTTTTTTTTGTTTTAGTTCTTTCCATGCTGTCAAGTCGTCAAAAATCTGATTTACACTGTCTTAGTGATAAATTCATCACTGACTGGTTTAATCTGACCATCCACTTTCTGCAAACCATCCCTCCTCACAATGATGAAACTGATCATGACATTTTAAGGATCATTATACAAATATTTCTATTGAAAAGATGAAATTTCATAGAACTGAAAAAGTGATGCGAAATTTGCATATGAAAGAATGTGGGTGAAAGTTGCATGCGAAAGCATGTGGGTGAAATCTGCATGTAAAGGAGGGGGGGCAGCTGTCCCATCCACAAGCATGGAATTTATCCACCAGTTCTGACTGAAATCAAGGCACCAGTACAATCAAAGCAAGCAATCTGTGTTGAAAATAAGCTAAGCTGAAAAGCAGTGTAAGTTTAGCAGTGGGAGAAGAACTGTGAAACAAAACAGGAAGCACCACGTCTAGGTGAACAATGTTCTGAAGCTGGGTGCTTGGTAACAACCTGATCCAGGAGCTTGCTACTGATTCACATCTCTTCATCAAATACATGCGGCTGACAAAGGACGGTGACAAAGGTCCACTGTGCTGAAGTAATGACCTGGTAGAGGGGGATCTCATCAAACACTGTCTCAGCTGACAAAGAACTTGTCCAAAGTTTGGTGAAATTCACATGCAAAGTCAAATGTTTCACTCCCTCATAAGAGGAAAAAAAAAGGGGGGGGGGGGGGGTTCACTGTTAAGTTTATCTGATTTTGTGCAAAATTTGGGACTATGAATTCAAGCAATGACAAAATGGTTGTTGCAATTTTTCTCTTTCTGTGCAAAGTTTGCATGCAAATTTTCGCATAAGTTTTTCTGGTCTATGGAATTTCACCTTGAGTGATCTTTTTTTTTTTTTTTTTTCCCCAGGCAGCAGTCTGAGAACATAATGAAACAAAAAAGTCCCAGAATTTGATGAGACAGTTTCTGTTTCTTTCTCCTTGTTTACTGAACTCTTGTTTACCCCCGAAAACGGAGCATGGCTGCCTACATGGCGGGGTAAAAACGGTCATGCACGTAAAAGCCCACTCGTGTACATGCGAGTGTACGTGAGAGTTGCAGCCCACGAAAGCAGAAGAAGAAGAAGAAGAAGAACTCTTGTTTGAAAGAAAAAAAAAGTGTCAGAAAAGATGTTGTTTCTTACCACACCACCTCAAGACAAAAAATCCTATTTCTTTCACAGTGCTTTAGTTCTTAAACCTCCACAGGTAAATCCTTGATGTAGCTGGATGAAAACAGTGACAGGGACCATAGCTGATAACAACTACAATGACAAACTTTGGAACAGACTGGTTTTTCCATTTCTGCATGGCTGCAAGGTCAGAAAATGTCTTCTTTTTTTGGTGTTTTTCATTTTCCTGTAGTTGAATATACTTTTTTTGTCTTTGTGATACCATCAATACCCAGGAGCTATATTTGCTCGTTTTCTTTCGCTTCATGTTTGGTGATTATGTGCTTATTTTTCTTGTCTTAATTACAATCGATACTCTAAAAGTAATTGTTATTTCAAGACTATAACATCTTCAATTAACACAGCATACACTGTGCATGTTTAACAAAAAACATAAGAAATCCAATAGCAATGACTTAACAATAATGTTCAAAGTGTTTGGGTAGAGGTGGTGAGCAGGCACCACACAATCATTATATCATACTTCAACAACAATAAACACTGTAATATCACTTACAATATATCATACTTCAACAACAATAAACACTGTAATATCACTCACAAATAAAGCACAACATCAGTGCAAAGCAGACAGAATAAGTGAACCTCTCCCCCCTTGCCCCCCTCCCCCCACGCCCCTCAAAAAAAAAAAAGAAAGAAAAAAAAAATACATATGATATATATATGTTTCACACCTGTGCATAGCAGTAAGCATGAGCAAGAAGTGTTTGTTAGATAAAACCTTCGATATAATCACATCCTTTTTAGCATAAGCATTGATAACTTTTAAATGCCGAACAAACAAAATTTGAACACAACAGTGAAATTGTGTAAGATTATTATCGTAATTAGATACAGTTTTAACAAGCACCCAGTTAGTATGGTAAAATGATTAAATATCCTGACATTTATTGTTGGAGCTACTTATTTATAACATAAGCTGTAAATTCTCACTTCAAACATAACATTAAACATGTTCTTGAAGTTGAAGGAAAGCAAAAGAATTATTCCTTATCAAGTAAGAACAGACATGCTTATTTGACATGCCTTCAACTTCTATGATAAACGTTTATCCACACAACAAAGTGTACGTGTGAACACATGAGTGAGTAAACACGGGTCAATGCAAACAATTTCTGCGAAGTTAAATCAAAAGAAAACAATGTCTGATGGTGTCAGAAGATTAACATATAAAACAAAATGTCAACATTTCTGGATCAAACTTATTCTCCACTACATGGGAAGTAATGATTTTGGTCTTCGGTACTCATAAATTCAAAGAAAAGGGAAAAAAAAGTGCACATACTGATGATCACACGGTGATTTATAAGAAGTGAACTGTGAGTTCTGTTTCAGACCTCAATCAACTTGAAATGAACAAAATGAACTCCACTATCAACACATCAAGCCACACTTTTCTTGCTAAGGTTCCCCCTCAAAGTGTGACGAATAAAAACAAACCCCTAGAGAAATCTGATATAAGTATTCTTATATTATTCAATTAAGCAAAGTTTATGTGTGATCAGTATTTTTAGAGATTTAGAGTCATTTAAAAATGAAAAGAAACAACTAAACATTTATTCCTCTTTTAACACAGTGATAAGAAACATTTGTCATTCTTATTCTGCCAGTTCTGTCAGCATGTAAAGCTGCCTTACACATGGATGATAGCTTATATTTCATCATGACAGTGTACATTTTTCAGAAGCTGAACAGATTTATCATCAAAGAAACTTTGGCCAATAATATATATATATATATATATATGTATAAATATATATATATATATATATATATATATATATATATATGCATAAAGCATATTGTTCTCTTTGCCACAAAGCAACTTTGATGTTGGTACAAAGTTATTTATGCACCGAATAAATAAACAAAATAAAAGTAAACACTGTTCTGGTTCCATGAATGTAAGTCTCCACCCCTCTTTCCCCACACACCCCACCAAAATCTTGTGGACCTAAGGGAGTCCAGTTTAAAACAGAGAACAAACAGCAAACAAACACCATGATTTTAGGCTGTTGTTAACAAAACAAAAATGAATATACATGAATTATAGACATATATATTTCAAAAACACACCAGTTTACATGACTTGTATTAACAAGGAAACGAAAAGCAGTGTCTGGTCAGTCGGTTACACACCAAACCACAGGGGTGTGGGGGGGGAAATGAATACAGGATATACAGGTAACGTAAGTCAGCATCACTCTTTCGGTTACATCAAGATGGCTTCGGCTGTTACCGCAGCCGGGAGGGACCGACTCACAGAATCAACACGAGAAGAAGTGGTTTCCGATACAGAGTCACACTCCAGCAAGTCAGGGTTATTTACACTGACGGCCACGTCTAAAGCATCAAGCCTCATTTTCTGTAAATCGTCCACCATCAGCTGCAAGAAAAATGGCCACCCCCCCGGTCAAGGAGAGTGCAGGTTAGTGCACAAAACGTGATGGCGTCACTACACAATATCAAGCAAGAAACAGTGACACGCCACTCAAACACAACACACTGTGGTGTCTCCAGTGAATACATTAAACATCTACTATCCACACAAAAAAACAACAACACCAAAAATCATATCAAACAATGTCAAATAAAACCAAATATACACAACAGAGTCACAAAAGAATCTACTCTTCAACAACATCAATACCAACCGAGGAATCTTTGTCCCTTTCTAAGATTTTGGTTTAAACAGACCTTTATTCCAGAAAACAATTCCAATGCAATAAAGTATGCATCTGAATGAAAACAAGCACTGCTTACTGCGAAGAATTTATCATGTCTATAATTCTATCACAAACACTTTTTTGTGCAAAACAAGTGTGTGCATTCATTAAACTACAAAACATCACCAATATTCTCCTTAGTTACTCTCCCCTAGCCACAAACACACAGCATTGGACAGGGAGAACACTCCCGTAAACCAATATACAGGGTCATCAATTGAAATCATACAGGTGTGGATATATACAATTTCTAAAGAATAAAAAGGAAAAGCTGGCCAACAGATAGCCAACAGAAATATAGACACAGCACCAATGATGCATCAGAAACAATCAGTGCACCTCTCTTATGATACTGTGTGTGCAAATAAGTAAGAACAATAGTAAAACTCTATAAAACAAAACTGAACAAAGATAACTGTGATATAAGATAACTGATATATCAATGAAAAAAGGAAACCCAAGTACCCAGTGAAGTAAGTTTTCCCAATACACAGTCTGCATATAAGAGAAAAAATAATAATTCAATGATAATTTGATGAAATAAACAAACAGATAATGTGATAAACAAATACAATTACAACTAAAGAAAGAAATGAACAATTTTTTAAATGAATAGATAAATAAATAAATAACAAAATGAATAATCAAGTAAATTAATCAACAAACAAATAGATAAATGAATATGATAAATAAATAAAAAGATAAATAAATAAAGATGAATAAACAACTGAAGAATAAATTGGGAGATGACAAACAAATATTTCAGATAAATAAATAACTGATCAAGTAAATAAAGAAACAAATGGTTACAGAAAAAAATTAAGTAAATAAAGAGATATATAATAAAACAAACAAGCAAACATAAATGGCATAAGCCATCAGTGAAAAACCAAACCCAACACACAGAAAAATCATTGTTGGTGCATGAGAAAAAGTCTTCTGTTTTTACACAGCAACAAAGTACAAACGAAAGCTAAATAAAGCTCAAAATATATCTGACCAAAATCAAACAGAAAATGTTTACAAAAAAATGTTTAATAAATACAAGAACGAATGAATGAATGAATGAACAAACATATAAGTCAATAGATGAAACAATAGATCAACAGATGAACACACTGATAATAATAAAAAAAAAAGATAATGAATAAATCATTAGATAAATGGATAGATATTGTTTCAAGAAACAGAAAGAAACCATCAATTTTTTTTAATACATGCAAAAAACAATAAATACACAGAACTGAATACTTAATGAAGAAATGATCACCAAAAGATAGATTACAAAAGAAAAAAATGTGAAATAAATGAATAATGAATCTATGTCACTGTGATCAAACTAACAATAGATAATGAATAAATGTACCACCAAACAAAACAAACAATAGATAATGATTATGCATTATCCAACAAAACAAAACAAACAAATAATAATAACGAATAAATGTAAGAGTCAAACAATCAAACAATAAATTGTGAAAAAAATGTATGATCAAACAAAACAATGAATAATGAATAACTGTATGATCAAACAATGAATAATGAATAAATGTATGATCAAACAAAACAATGCATAGTGAATAAATGTATGATCAAACAAAACAATGAATAATGAATAATTGTATGATCAAACAAAACAATGAATAATGAATAATTGTATGATCAAACAATAAATAATGAATAATTGTATGATCAAACAAAACAATGAATAGTGAATAAATGTATGATCAAACAAAACAATGAATAATGAATAATTGTATGATCAAACAAAACAATGAATAATGAATAAATGTAGTCAAACAAACAATAAATCGTGAATAAATGTAGGATCAAACAAAACAACAAATAATGAATAAAAGTATGATCAAACATAACAATGAATAATGAAAAAATGTATGATCAAACAAAACAAGCAATAAATAATGAAAAACTGTATGATCAAACAAAACAATGAATAGTGAATAAATGTAGGATCAAACAAAACAACAAATAATGAAAAAATGTATGATCAAACAAAACAATGAATAATGAATAAATGTATTCAAACAATCAAGCAATAAATCGTGAATAAATGTAGGATCAAATAAAACAACAAATAATGAATAAAAGTATGATCAAACATAACAATGAATAATGAATAAATGTATGATCAAACATAATGAATAATGAATAAATGTATGATCAAACAAAACAAACAATAAATAATGAATAAATGTATGATCAAACAAAACAGACAATTAATAACTAATAAATATGTGGTCAAACAAAACAAAAACAAGCAAATAATAAATGTATAATCAGACGAACAATAAATAATGAACAAAAACACGACCAAACAAAACACAACAAAGAAAGGAGGAAGAAAAAGAACACAAGCAAGTGGGGTTAGTGAAATAAGCTCCGAAAACTAAGGCAAAAGCAAATCCAACCTGCTTCTTGGCAACAAGCAGTTCTCGCTTATATCTATCTAGCTCCTCTCTGAGCGAGCTCGCTTTCTTGAACTGCTGCTCAGCGAATGCCTGGAGCTCAGTGACCTGTGCCGATGAGCGCTGCTCAACCTGCTGCAGTTCCTGAGAGCAACAGGGAGGCAGACCGTAAGTGTTTGTGATCTGTCACGCTTCATTGTGTTTTTCTTCTGTTGAAGCAGTTAGTATGGTAATACATTATGTTTGTTTGATTGTAAGTCTTTAATCAAAAAAATGTTTAGATTACTAAGGTATACTTTTTTTCTTTTTTTTCTAATGTTCTAAAGTCTCTAATTTTTTTTTTTAATTAATCACTTTTCTGACTCATTCATTTAGCTCTTCATCCATCAGTCTATTCAATTTGTTGTTGTTTATTTTCATTCATCTATTTATTCATCTCATTCACCTATTAATTAATGGAACATTTGGCTTTGTATACAATAAGCTAAGCATTATGTCTAAAATAGAACATGAAAATGAAATAAAAGAACAGAAAAGAACAGAGAAAAGAAAAGAAAAGAAAAAAACAAAGAAAGAAGAAAATGAAAACGATGGATCCCATGACATTTTTTTGGCCACCCAGTTTTACTCTGTGGATTTAGTTGCATGAACACACACACACACACACACACACACACACACACTCCCTCTCTCTCTTCCTTTCCCATGTCACCTGACAGCTAAAATGATTTCAGGCCCAAAAGGAATACATGTAATAACGATAATTAATTTCAAATTTAACAAGTGTCCAAAACATGAAAAGGATGTTTAAAATCACTTTTTTTTCTTTTTCTCTTTGTTGTTGCAAGATCTTATCTTCAAGACAGACTGACACAGAGAGACAGAGACAGATGAACAGTTAGAGACTGATCCAAACAATTTGGGGAAAAAAACTGAACAAAAAAGCTAAACAAAAACAATGGTGATCAAAGTCTCTTACATGGGAATCCAATGCAAAAAAATGCAATGGTCACATCTATTGCACATGTATGATGATTGTCATAAAATGTTGAAGCATAATTTATCTTTTAAGGTTAAAAACTTCGTATTTGATTTTTCTTCCCAATCATTAAACTTAAAATCAAAACAGACAACTATTTCAATTACATTAAAATTGTCCTCCTTTTCATTTTTTCAAGCTTTTTGAATGTCATGTCCAATTTTCTCAAAACACACACACACACACACACACACACACACACACACACAAATTAAAGGCCATAACAGTCCTTAATTTCTTTCCCTTACAAGGATGCAAGGATGGTTTAAGGGTGAGTTAGAGTGGAAGAGGGGGTGTGGAGTGAGGGTGTAGATAATGAAGAATGACATACAACTGCACACTTCTCTTCACACATGTTGAAGATAATGAAGAATGACATACAACTGCACACTTCTCTTCACACATGTTGAAGATAATGAAGAATGACATACAACTGCACACTTCTCTTCACACATGTTGTAGATAATGAAGAATGACATACAACTGCACACTTCTCTTCACACATGTTGAAGATAATGAAGAATGACATACAACTGCACACTTCTCTTCACACATGTTGTACCTTGAGCTCACTGATTTTCAAGCTGATTCATTTTGGCACATAGTCAGAAAAAGTACAGAGTGCAATTCTTTTTTCCCCATACTTGAAGCTTACTTTTTCGAAATTTTATTTTCCCTTTAAATCAGTTAATTGTAATGTTGCATTTTTTTATAAAAATGTATAAAAAAAAATATTGTTTTAATATGAAAAGAAAAGAAAAGAAAATCAAGAAAGAAGGGATGAAATCACAGACATAATCATCAAAAGAAAACAAAATGTGGAACAATCACAATGCCATTTCATTTACAGAGTTCTTATGTGGCTCCCTGTCCAACCCACCCATAACCCCATTCCCCCTAAATTTCACATCTTAGTTCTAACATTATGTTATATATATATATATATATATATATATATATATATATATATATATATATATATATATATATATATATATATATATATAAAATAATAAAGTAGCATTCAGTATTTAAAATCTAGGCCCTATCACTTTAGTTTAAAATTCCAAACTTCATATACATCATGCATTTATGTTTACACTGGAGGAATTTAAAAAAAAACCAAATCAAATGTATACTTGTCCATAAATTTTTTTTTTTTTTTTTAAATCCAATTCAAAAGTTTTACTTATTTACGTTGACATTGAGGAGGTTTTTTTCCCTGAAAGAACATTAACATGTATTTCACCTGAGATTTGTAAGAACTCTTTTTAAGAATTCAAACTTTTTATTCATTCACCTTGAGTCATAATAAACTCCTATGAAACACACTTCACCAAAACGATTAATCACAACACTGACAAATCAAAAGAGCCACTCAACAACACTGGTTAGAAACAACAACTGCAATCGTGCCTTCCACAGCTTTAATGTGCCCCACAGAAAACAAAGACACGAGCTTGGCAACGTGTTTTCACTCTGACACAGAATGTCATGTCATCTACCGCTTCACGCCGTCGACGTCATACCTTTCTACTTTGCTCTAGCTGCTGCTGAATGTCGTTCAACGCACTCTCAAACTCCACGTGATCTTTCCGGAGCTTCTCATGCGCCTAAGGGGAGGCAAGACAACACACATCCACATGACCAAACACAGCAAGGTTATGAAGCACACGACATCCCAGACACCCCATCTCTCTCCACTCAACAACACAAGCAAGATATCAAACAAAAACAAAAAAACCCAAAAGAAACAAGGAAGGAAGAAGTCAGATTCCACAGCCTTCAAGAAGAAACAGTTCTACTTGGAAAATGTCAAGGAACCCAAACTTACCAAACAAAACTCCGAGAGAGAGACACAGAGAGAAAGAGAAAGAGGGAGAGAGAGACACAGAAAAGAACAGTGTGACGGAACATGGAGACAGACAGAAATAGACAAGAGATGGAGAATCTACAACCCAAGTTATAGTAAAAGATGTTAAAAAATAATGACACCTTTCCCACCACAGCCGAGCAAGTTCCCACATGTCCTGTGTTAAGACACAAGCTGAAACATTCTTTCCTAAAAATGCAAGCAGCTCAATACAGTCATGAACACATCCTTACATATGATTTCCCCAACTCTAAAACATTAAAAAAGAAAAAAAAAAGTGAATACTATATCATCCTATGTAAATATATTACCAATTGTTTCATTACTGACATTATCATTATCATGATCATAGACCTGCTATTGTATGGAACGCTTCATCTTGAGGAATATTCTACACAGGCTGTAGCAACTCTGAGTCTACACGCATTTTGAGCAGCTATTTTTTCAAGCACAAGACAGTTAATAAAGCAGCCAGTGCCTAGCTGCTACATGGAGCACAAAGTACATGGCCACAATGTTCACATATCAAGGCCATACTGAGTGAGTTCTGTGTGACAGACAGCAGGAAGGAAGGAGAAAGAAAAAGGGCTTGGAAGTGGAAGAGGAATGAGTGAGAGAGAGAGAGAGAGAGAGAGAGAGAGAGAGAGAGAGAGAGAGAGAGAGAGAAGAAGAAGAAGAAGAAGAAGAAGAAGAAACAGACAGACAGGCAGAGACAGAAACCGGAGTAAGAGAGAGACAAACTGGGGGAGACACATACACTGAGTAAAAAAACTTTTTTTTTCATTTAGATGTTGAACTGCGAAACAATTACTAGCTTCTGGTTTCTTGAATGACTACTGCAAAGAGAGTTACATCAAACATGCCTACATCATTTAACAAGTCTGTACTGAAGAGCATTATTAAAAACAACAAAAAAAGAAAAGAAAAAAAGGATAGTGCCTGTATTATACAGCAAGAGAGAAAGAGAGAGAGAAGACAATGGCCATATTCTAAGCAGTTTTTCTTTTCAATAAACTACCAAAACTGCAGCAAAAATGACAAAGAAAAAAATTACATCCAAAAAAAAAAAGAGAACACAAAAGGTACAATAAAATCATACACAGAAATAAGCTTTGGAAAAACGTCCTATGATAGGCATTATTCATCAGTTGTTCCTGTTCCCTAAATCAAAACAATCAGTCAGGAAAAAAAGCTTGTTCATTTTCCAAAATGCTGTCCTAAATTCAAGAAAAAAACCCTCACAAACATGAGACAATATCATCTGAGACAACTGTGAATGAAGCTGAAAATTAACATGCAACATAGCATCACTGTGTGTTAGTGTTTGCTGCGTATTTGCACATACTGGTCTTGTCGACCAAGCATTCAAAAGGTCATCTTTCGTCTGTCAATCTATAAAGGACAAATCATTCCAGAAATGTTGTTCAGTTCTAACTACCAGAGAAACAAAATCAGTACAAGGTAATTAAAAAAAAAAAAAAAAATTGTTGCACAAATATTCTATTTGTATGTTGTTTACTTTTCTTCATTTGTTTGGGGTGGGTCTTCTCAAAAAATAGAAATTACAGAAAGCTTTTTTAGAAATAAAAATCAAGAAATAAAAATCTTGAAAAACAAGACAGCTCCCAATTTGATACGACATAGAATCCATCTCATAGTGCTGATTTGATCTGACACTAAATCAATTTCATAATATTGCAGATTTGATCTGAGTATCAATCTCATAATATTGCAGATTTGATCTGATACAGAATCAACCTCATAATATCGCTGATTTGATCTGATACAGAATCAACCTCATAATATCGCTGATTTAATCTGATACAGAATCAACCTCATAATATTGCTGATTTGATCCAATACTGAATCAACCTCATAATACCGCTGATATGATCTGATACAGAATTAACCTCATAATATCGCTGATATGATCTGATACAGAAGTAACCTCATAATACTACAGATATGATCTGATACAGAATCAACCTCATAATACTGCAGATTTGTTCTGATACAGAATCAACCTCATAATACTGCAGATTTGTTCTGATACAGAATCAACCTCATAATACTGCAGATTTGTTCTGATACAGAATTAACCTCATAATACTGCAGATTTGTTCTGATACAGAATCAACCTCATGATATTACTGATTTGATCCACACTGCTGATTTGATGTGATACAGATAAATCTTTAAAAATAAAAGCTGATTTGGTCCAATACAGGATCAAATTCATATTGCTGTTTTGATCTGATGCAGAATCAATCTCATAATTACCCACAACCAAGCTAACTGCCGTGGCCATCAACAACCACACAATCACACAAATACATTTTTGCTTCTCCCACAGTCTAAATTCATCAAGCCATTACAAATCACACACAACCTGAGTCAGAGGCTCACGACTTTACAAGGAGTATCTCCAACCACCACCAAGAGCCGCCAGCACAAAACGAAATAAAACAAACAACTGAAAACAAAACAAAACAAAACTGAGCAAGAAGGGAAACTGGGTGCGAACACAAAACTCCTACCTCTGACGATTCTTTGCGTAGTCGCTGGACCTCTTCGTACGACACAGACAGTGCATTGGCTAACTCGTTCTTCTCCTTGTTTCTGTCCTCCATTTCTTTTTCTGCACACAAAAAACTCATAAACGTAAGGATACTACAAAATTATTACGCAATGATAAGACAACAATAAAGGGTAGTAACTCTCTCTCCATTCAAAAAGTACACACTTTCAAGTCAATGCTGCTTATGTTACCAGTTCAGCCAGAACACGGGTAAATAAAAGGTACAGAGGAACAAACCCAGACACTTCCTCAAAAAAAGGAAGTTCCAGGCCTGTTCTTACACCCATCACTTGACATGTGCACACAGCAGCAATGATAGAAGAAATGTGCAAACACAAATACGCTTTTTGTTAAAGCCTTTGGTCCTGAATATACTGCACAGACGATACAGAACAAAAGCATGGTGTCTTATCTGTATCTTGTGTGTATGTATGCGTGGATGGTTGGTGTTGTTATCATGTGCTACCATTCAAATTGCACAGACACTTGGTAATAGTTACACCGGTTTAATCCACCATCTTGATCCAGATATGTCGTCACGCTTCCTGTGACCTTTGACTCTTTATAGTAATTATTTCCCTTGTATTACTATCTAGGTACAGACACGACATCCCTCCCTTACTTTAATTTAACCCCTAGGCTGCCTGCATGACGAGATAACTCGTCATGGCAAGCATGTATGCTTCGCTGCCTGCATGACGAGATAACTCGTCATCGAAATATTCTGACTTTTCCCTGGTTTGCATTCACTTCCTTGGCAAAAATAGTGGTAGCTTTAGCCTGGGGAATCTCTCTAGATTCTATTCATAGCTAGAAACCCCATCTACGTCATGAAGCAGTCCTTTATTTGAACGTTTTGGTTGGGTCACTGTCCAAGTGTTTGCCTGACTTCTCTCCTCGCTCGCTCAACAAAATGTCGGACTGACGCCGTGCTCAAGACATGCGATCGTGACGAACTAAATCAAAAATGATTTCTTTCTTTAGCTGATGCTCAGAAAGAACTGAAGCGTAAATTCGAAGGAGAAGATAGAGATGAACATTTATAGGACGATCTGATAGAAAATAAAGGGAGCAATCAAGAGAGTGGCCAAGATGCAACTGTCAGTGAGTGATGTCAGCTGTACAGCTGTTAGCAGACGACAGATGACCGAATTGGCAGCAGAGCGATATTCTTGGCACGTAGCCAACGCGGTCTGATGAGAACTGAATCAAGTGACCGTGTGAGAGGGGTGAGGAGGAGGGGGGGGTGGAGACTGAGGGGGCGTGGCCTCACATCCATCTTATCACTTGGAGAAGTCACAATGTATTGTGTATCTATCTCTTAAAAAAAAAAATATATATATATATATATTGTGGTTGTTCTAGTATGATTTTGTGTTTGCAGATATCCATTTGTCCAGAAAATATGATGTTTTTGTGCAAATTACCTGACTAATGTTTGTAATGAACAAGTTGAAAATGTGACAAAAAACAAAACACTGATTTCAAAACAACAACATGTCACTAAAAATATATAAAATGGGAAAATAGCATGTGTTTTGTATTCTTTATTCATTTACCTTTCAGAAAATATATACTTTTATGGGTCTTTCTCCAATAACAAAGAGCACAGAATTTTTGGAAAATTTATACCCGTTTTTTGTGAAAAAACCCTGGCAAATAGATTTCACTTAAATCTTATTCTCCTGGCAGCGAAAGGGTTAAAATCAGTTTAAAATTACCCAACAGATCTCAAACAGAATTAGTAATTGTTTTAGGTATGAAATACTACCTTCCTATGTAAAAATACTCAACTTAATCAATTGGAAACTCTTTACATTGTGATTCACTCTCATAATGTCTGAATTTGTTTTGTGTTTCAAAAACATAAACATTAAAGAAATTAATTACAAACAAATTTATGTTCACCCATATTCATTCAAAACTTCTGACAAACTAAATACAACAATTAAGAAATGAAAGCATTGTCTCTTGAGTTTTCAATCTTAAACTCTTTCTAAATACAACAATTAAAAAATGAAAGCATTGTCTCTTGAGTTTCAATCTTAAACTCTTTCAATGTCTGTTTTTCTTACGCATTCTCACATTCATTCAAAGTTTGTCCTTCTCTCTCCTTCTTTCTCTCCCTTTTCTTAAAATAAATCAATGTCCAACATTCAGTGGGAGTATTATCACTGTAGTAAATGAAATTAAAATAAAGCACATTGAATGAACTATCTGTTCTACTAATCCAAATACACACGCATTCATTCCCAGTCTCTCTCACTCTCAGCTTGTCACATAATCCTCAAGCTTTCTGGGTCTTGTCTTTGTGCGCTCCGATTTTCGGACTGGGGTTGCAGTACAGGTTTTGGGGGGTGATGGGGTAGGGTGTCTGGAATTGAGTGGGGCCTCTGCTAGGGGTTGGGGATGGGGTGGGTTTTCACTGTCAGCTGTTGGAAGGTCGGTGAACTGGGTTGCCTCCCGTGGACTGCTGGGCTCATCACTACTTGGGCTGTGAAACTTCTTTACATGGGATGAGTTGCGGGAGATTTTCACACCGCTTGGAGACTGGACTGTCACTTTGCTGCCTGATTTCTCGATGACTTCATATGGTTCTGGCAGGAAGGTTGTGTCCAGCTTCCCTTGTTTCTGGTCTCTTTTCAGCAGGACGGTGTCTCCGGGCATGATGTTGCACTCAGTCGCTCCTCGTTTCTGGTCAGCATTCAACTTTGAAAGTCCTTTCCTTTCAGCGTCATGGTCTTGGACTTCTTGGTCAATGTAGTCGCTGGGCAACTGGGGAATCTTTGTTCGGATTTTGCGTCCAAACAGTAATTCTCCTGGGCTCTTTCCAGTTGAAGGATGTGGAGATGCTCTGTATACTTGCAAGTATTTCAGAATTTCATCCTTCCAGTCTTTTCCCTCTGCTTGTGCGATCTTCATTCTCTTCAGAAGCGATTCATTTTGGCGTTCAACTTCACCGTTTGCTTGCGGCCATCTTGGTGTAACTCTGATGTGTTTGGCTCCAATGTCTTTCATGTAGTCTGCGAAGACTTCAGATTTGAACTGCGGCCCATTGTCAGAGTGTATTGTGAGCGGCATTCCATGTCTGGCAAATATTGTCTTTAACACTGCCACAGTCTTTTCAGCTGTTATAGATTTCATGATGGCAATCTCGTAGTACCGGCTGTAGTAATCAATGACTACAAGTACTGAGTGTCCTGATGGCAGCGGTCCTAGGAAGTCCATGGCTAGGTCTTCCCATGGTGCGTTTGGTAGTTTGGTGCTCTTCACTGGTTCAGGCGGGTTAGCTCGGCTTACCAGTTGGCAGCCATGGCAGGTCTTGCAGTATTTCTCGGCTTGTTTCTCCATGCCGGGCCACCAAACTTTGGTTCTTAGGTTCTGTTTTGTTCCAACTATACCCATATGTCCTTCATGGGCTAGTGTCAGAATGCGAGGTCTCAATGTTTTGGGGATCACAATGCGGGAACCTCTCAGCACTATGTTGCCAACAGTACACAGTTCATGGCTCACAGCGGCATACAGCTTGTCACAATTGTGCCACTGTCCTGTCTCTATGCATTGTCTGACTGTCTCCAGCTCGTCGTCTTCAGCTGATGCTTTTTCAATTTCAGCCGTTGTCACAGCACATGGCGTTGCGTTGTTTGTGACGAATCTGACGTGTTCTTCAGCTTCTTCAGAAACGTTTGAGAATGGTGGAGGGGTCTGGGTAGGCAAGAGTCTGGACAATGGATCAGCAATGTTGGCTTTTCCTGGGATGTACACGACTCGGAATTGGTAGGCTTGGAGTCGAAGTACCCATCTCTCGATCCGAGCACTTGGTTTCGAGTGGGGGCCATAGATGGTCTGGAGAGGTTTGTGGTCTGTGAGAAGATCAAAGTTCAGTCCGTATATGTAGGGATGAAATTTCTCGCATCCCCAGACGATTGCAAGAGCCTCTTTTTCTGTCTGCGAATATCTCTTCTCTACAGCGGTCAGACTTCGACTTGCATAGCTGATGAATCTGGCTCCTTCTTTCTGTCTCTGGACTAGAACTGCACCTAATCCAACTGGCGAAGCATCACAGATGATTTGAGTTGGCGCCTTGGGATCATAGTAGCCTAATGTCTTTGCACTACCTAGGGCTTCTTTCAGTGACTTGAATGCTTCTTTCTGCTCTGGGCCAAAATGAAACTTTTCAGCTTTTCTGGTCAGCCTGCGTAGGGGCTCAGTCAATGTCGCGAAGTTTGGGATAAAACGTGCGCAGTAGTTTGCTAGCCCAAGGAAACTCCTCACTTCACTGATGTTCTGTGGCTCACGGGCGTTGATCACAGCTTCAACCTTATCCTTTGCAGGGTCAAGGCCTTTGGCAGTCAGCTTGTGTCCGAGGAACTCAATCTCGTCTTTTCTGAAATGGCACTTGTCCGGATTCAGTGTTAAACCTGCATCTTGGAGTCTGTGGAGTGTCTGCTGCAGTCGCTCATCATGCTGCTTTCTGTCTGGCACATGTATGATGATGTCATCTGAGAGACTGGCCACACCAGGGATGCCTTGTAACACCTGTGCTATTTCATGTTGGTATATCTCACTTGCTGCATTGATGCCCATCACCAATCGCTTATACCTGTAAAGTCCACAGTGTGTAACAAAGGTAGTGATGTCTCGTGAGTCTGGGTGTAGCTCCAGCTGGTGGTAGCCCATCTTCAGATCCAGTTTTGTGAAGACTCTACTTTCAGCCATGTCTTGCAGTAGCTCTTCAACTGTTGGTATTGGATGGCGTTCTCTCTGAACGGCCTCATTGACACGTCGCATGTCCACACACATACGGATGTCATTGTTGGCTTTCGGCACGATCACTACCGGGCTTACCCAGGGAGTAGGCTTCTCCACGGGCTCGATGATGTCACTGTTGAGAAGTTCTTTGATCTTGGCCTCTACCTTGGTTCTGAGTCCAAATGGTGTTCGTCGTACTGGTTGTGCGACTGGCTTTATCTTGGGGTCTACAGTGAGTTCGACTTGGCGTCCTTGCAGCTTTCCAAACCCTGTGAACAGTGGTTTGAACTTAGTCTTGATGTCTTCGTTCTCATCTGCTGACACGTTCTGAACATTCAGTCCGATATGAAGTACATTTAGCTCCATGCTAGTTTTTCTGCTAAGCAGCGGGTCTGCATCTTCTCTGATCACAATGAAGTCGGCTATAGCTTTATTTTCACCAGCACACACTTCTGCTTCAAAACAACATACTGTCTGTAGTGGTGTAGTTGATGTGTAGGGGTACAGCTTTTTGGTGCATTTCTTGATTTTGTGTTCTATGTTCTTTGACTTCAGTTTTGACCACAGTTTTTCACTGATTATGTTGATGTCGCATCCGGAATCAACAATACAGTCAACAGGCACACCTCCTACTTGGATAGCGAGTTTACTGTCTCTGACGGTAGTCTCCCTAGTCATGAATACGTGGACCGTCTCTTCATCGCTTTCTGATTCTGAGTTTTCTGCGTCAAGCTGATTCACTCGATTTCTGTTTCCTCTACTTTGCTGTCTACCTTCCTCTTGGTTCTTATTTTTCCGTGGTCTAGCATCTCGATGATCTGTCCTTTCTCTCTTAGATCTAGAACGGCACATTTTTTGGAAGTGATTTGCTCCACCACATTTGCGACATATTTTGCCTCTGGCAGGGCAACTTGGGTTACTGCCATAGTGATCAGTATTACCACATCTATAGCACTCACCTTTGCTTGACTTGTTTTTGTGACTGTTCGTGTTACTATTAGTGTGTATTCTGGCCACTGCTCCATTTCCACCCGAATGATCTTGTTTCATCTGTCTAGCTTGTTCATCTACGGCTTCATGTGTTGCTGCAATCTTGAGAGTCTTTGCTAAATCTAGTTCATCTCCCTGTTCTAGCAGTTTGCGTCGCAATCTGTCAGATTTCACTGTTTGCACAACTTGATCTTTGATCTGGTCTTCTATATTATCGAACTCACAACCATCTGCGTTCAGTCTCAGTCTACCCACGAATTGAGCAACAGTTTCCGTGTCATTCTGGGTTAGTTTTCTGAACTGGTGTCGCTGAAATGTCTTGTTTGGTTTCACTTTGAAGTGTTTTGTCAGTGCCGTCACTGCTTCATCATATTCTGTTGCTGTTCCTTTGTCTGGAAGATCTGCAAAAATGTCTCTCACCTCCTTGCCTGCCGTATATAGCAAGAGTGCTCTACGTTGTTGCCTCACGTTGTCTGTACTGTCCTCGTTGACAAATAAACCAACACTGTCTGCATAGGCTTCGAACTCTTCTATCCACGAAGTCCACTTGATGCTAAGAGTTTGTGCGTCACCTCCCGCTTCAAACGCTTGTGGTCGTCCTAGAAGGTTTATACTCGTCGCCATTGTCTTATCTGTATCTTGTGTGTATGTATGCGTGGATGGTTGGTGTTGTTATCATGTGCTACCATTCAAATTGCACAGACACTTGGTAATAGTTACACCGGTTTAATCCACCATCTTGATCCAGATATGTCGTCACGCTTCCTGTGACCTTTGACTCTTTATAGTAATTATTTCCCTTGTATTACTATCTAGGTACAGACACGACACATGGTTGCCTTAATTACACATGAATGATAAGGAAACAGGTTATGAATTCATAAAAATAATGATATAAAAAAAATGTGATAACAGGTCTGTGTCGTATGTCATTGGTGCTGTGTGCACATGTCAAGTGATGGGTGTAAGAACAGGTCCAGAACTTCCGCTTTTGAGGAAGTGTCTGGGTTTGTTCCTGTGTACTTTTTATTTACCCGTGTGCTTAGTGAATTGGTAGCATAAGCAGCACTGACTTGAAATTGTGTTTGTTTCAAATAGAGAGTTACTTGTTTACTGTTGTTTAAAACAACAACTACAACATCAGTGAAATAGATGATGATACGAAAAAACATGAACACTAGTGTAATGATGGTGAATCAGTTTGAAGTCATTCTGCATCATCATCATCTCCACAAATGCTGGAGGTTTACATGAACCCAACAGACGACAGCACTCATGCTGATTTTCACAACAACTGTCACCATCATCATCACTATCATAATGACAACCACAAGGATGTGCATTTCAGCAGTAAAGATTAAGCAGGCATACAATGGACGACAGTTAAGGTTAAAAGGTTATAAAAGTTCCATAGCCTTCTATAGCCATAGGGACAGTGAATTCCTATCCACTGTGACTCGGGCTTGGCAAAGAAGGTGGGACCCAATCCTCCCCTTCCACCGTTTTAACCTTCCCCTGCCACAGTCAGGTTCCCATCCACACCTGGGTGGAGTGAGGGAAATCAGAGTAAGGTATCTTTCCCGAGGACACAACACCATGCCAAAACAGGACCTGAAACCCTGATCCCTGATG
>NC_134906.1:18697684-18725184 GCF_041734735.1 Babylonia areolata
TCATAGGCGGCGTTGCTATGGCGAATGGAGTCGGCTAACCTCTGAGCCTCTGAGTGGGCAGAGTCTCGCTTATGTTGCTCGGCGCGGAGGTCTTGTCGGAGGTTGGTGAGGGTGGACTCTGCGTCGCTGATGTTCTCCTGCAGCTGTTGCAGCTCTGTCTGTGTGTCTGTGGAAATGGAAGAGGGTGAGAGAGAGAGAGAGAGAGAGAGAGAGAGAGAGTGTGTGTGTGTGTGTGTGTGTGTGTGTGCATGCATGCATGTGTGCGAGCGTACACGTGTGCGAGCGTGCGTGCGTGCGTGTGTGTGTGTGTGACCGTGCGCATGTACTTGCATTTACATGTACATGCATATACGTGTCTAAAATCCTGTTGTATTTCTGCTTGTATAGGATTTCTGATTCTTGTTTGTACCCAAATGTACTACTCCTCCCAATCTCTTCCCCAAAACTGTTCTCCCCTTCCCACCCATACCCATGCACACCCTGGGTACCTTTCACATTCTGCTCCACCATACCCTTCCGCCTTTGTCCCCCCAATACCCCTAAATGCACTCTTCCCTCCCCACCACCCGTAACGCTCCAGTTACCTTTCAGATTTTGTTTCAGCATACTCTTCTCCCTTCAACCCAAAATACCCAGTCTCCCCTCCTCACCACCCACCCCAACCCTGGGTACTTTGAACATTCTGCTGCACCATATCCTTCTCCCTTCGTCCTACAACCATCAACAACCATCTACCTGAAGATCTAGTCATCAGCCCCATCCGCATGTAATAAGCGGCTTCTGTTCAAACGCGCGCACGTGTGTGTGTGTGTGTGTGTGAGAGAGAGAGAGAGAGAGAGAGAGAGAGAGAGAGAGAGAGAGAGAGAGAGAGAGTGTGTGTGTGCATGTGCATGTGCATGTGTGTGTGTGTGTGTGTGTGTGTGCATACATGCATGTGTGTGTGTGCACAGTGCGTGCATGTGTGAGTATGCACAAGTTTTTATATTGATATGCACTTGTATGTATACTAATTTCTACTGTATCTGTGTTTGTGTATGATTTTCGATTTATGTTCATACCTTGTTATGTACTGTCCCTCCAATATTCCTTGTGACCCCGGTACACTTGGTAATAAAGACATATTCTATTCTACTCAATACCCCTAAACCCATCCTCCCCTCCCCACCACCAACACAAAGCCTGGGTATCTTTCCTGTACCCTTACTCCCTTCAACCCACAATACCCCTAAAGCCCACTCTCCCCTCCCCACCACCCACATCCACCCCGGTACCTTTCACATTCTGCTTTACCATACCCTTCTCCCTTCAACTCCCAATACCCAGTCTTCCCTTCCTATCATCACGAAGTGATGGCCTAGAAGTAACGCGTCCGCCTTGGAAGCGAGAAAATCTGAGCGTGCTGGTTCGAATCACGGCTCAGCCGCCAATATTTTCTCCCCCTCCACTACACCTTGAGTGGTGGTCTGGATGCAAGTCATTCGAATGAGACAATAAACCGAGGTCCCGTGAGCAGCATGCACTTAGCGCATATAAAAGAACCCACGGCAACAAAAGGGTTGTTCCTGGCAAAATTCTGTAGAAAAACCCACTTCGATAGGAAAAAACGCACAAAAACTGCATGCAGGAAAAAATACAAAAAGAATGGGTGGCGCTGAAGTGTAGCGACATGCTCTCCCTGGGGAGAGCAGCCCAAATTTCACACAGAGAAATCTGTTGTGATAAAAAAAGAGATACAATACAATACAATACAATACAGATACAATACAATCCACACCCACCCTGGTTCCCTTTCATATTCTGCTTCACCATACCCTTCTCCCTTCCACCCCTAATACCTGGTCTCCCCTCCCCACCACCCACACCCACCCCGGGTACCTTTCAGATTCTGTTTCAGCATCTGCAGGTCTTTCTGCAGGATGGTTCGCTGCAGGCTGGAATCCTCCATCTCCTTCTCCCTCTCGGCCAGCTCCCCTTCCAGCGTCTCCAGGCGACGGCTGCTGACGTCGATCTTCTCCTCCGTCACACGCTGTGTGCTGTTTCAGGCAGGGACACGTGCCAGTGGGTCAGCAAGCATGTTGCGAATGCACACAGCGTACATGTATGTGCACACACAAACGAACATACAGAACTGTAAAATCTGGACTATTAGCCGAAACTTTTCCCCTCAACTATGACCCTAAAATAACAACGCGGTTTGTTTGTGGATTTTTCTGATGATGCGGGTTTTCCCGATGATGACAGGTTCAGGTCAAATCAAGTGTTGCAGTCAGTCTCCAGTCTATTTCTTAAATTCACATTAGGTTTCAAAACTTGTTTTGACTCTTCGTGAAATCTAAACACACTGTAAAAGTGTGCTTGTGTTAACTGTTCACGTTTTTTCCCTCAAAGTTTGTACATGGCCTTTATGCACATGAAACATTCAGTTGATCGCCCTTGCTCAGACAACTTCCATCATGCCAAAAGTTTATTTTCTGTCAAGCATCTCACTTTCAGAGGCAAATTTTGAGATGTTTTTGTACTTGTTTTTTTTTTTTGTGTGTGTAACATTTGTGGCTTATGAACCACTGCGGATTATGTGTGAATAAATTCTCTTTCTCCATGTGGCTTATATAACGATGTCCTCAATACCCCAATTTTTACATTATATACGTATGTACACATATATGAACATACAGTATATTCTTAGTAGATGATATTCTTAGTATGTTAAAATGAGAACAAGCACCACTGAACACCACCGAAGTGACCCAGCACCAGTGCAGGATCTCCTCTGGAGCATGGCCTACTGGCGACCTAACCTCATTAGTTCCCTGTGAACTGCAGACACTGGGACTGTGACAGATTAACTCAAGTGTGGCTGTGCATAGGAAACTCGAAATTAACAGCGTGGGAGCAACGCCACTGACAACAGTGCTGATAATGGGACAGCCAAAAAAACAACCACCAAAAAACAAACAAAAAAAACAAACCCCCCTCACCCCCCCAAAAAAAACAAAAACAACAAAAAATCCTCCTTTTCTCATTGCTGTCTCATCACTGTTTTCCTCTCTCTCATTTCCCAACCAAAACCACAATTCAAACAATGCACACCCCCACTCTCTCTTTTTACAAACCAGACATTGACTCAACCCTCCCTTCCTCCCTTCCCCCCAACCCCCTCTCTCTCTCACCGCTTCATGGTGTTCAGCTTGTCATCCAGGGAGCGACAGCTGTCCTCCAGCATGCCCTGTTCCCGGGACAGCGTGGCGATCCTCTCCTCCATCTTCTGTTTCTCCGCCGTCAGCGTCTCCACCTCCCCCCTCTCTCGATCCACCCCCTGCCGCAGTCTCTCCAGCTCCGCTGCCTTCCGGCTCGTCTCCGCGTTCAGCTGCTCCAGTTCTGACTTCTCCTGGAAAACGGGTCGGGGGAAGGCGGCAGAACGGTTAAAGATGCTTATCTGCTGACACAATGTCAGCGTTCATATCCCGTTCTCGCCCTTTCTATAGAGTTTGGAAAATCAAACTGAGCATCAAGTCATTTGAATGAGATGATAAACAGAGGTCCCGTGTGCAGCATGCTGAAAGAGAACCCATGGCAATGTGAGTGTTGTCATCTGGCAAAATTCTGTAGAAGAAATTCACTCTGAAAGGTACACGCATTTCATATGCATGCACTCACGGCCTGACTTATAGCACGTTGGGTTAGGCTGCTGGTCAGGCATCTCCAGAACAAATGTGGTGTGGCGTATATGGATTATTCTGAAGGCAGTGATGCCTCTTTGAGAAACTGAAACTGAAACCCTGAAAAACATCATTTGGAGGCTTTTTTTCTTCTTTTGGCTGGAGTGTGGCTTGATTTGGTGTTGTGTTGAGGTTGCATCTTTTCAGATTCCTGAACCTGCTTGTTATTGAAAGTGTGTGTGTGTGTGTTGTGGGTGGATGTGGGGAGGGGTATAGGTGTGTGTGTGTATGAGTGTGTGTGTGTGTGAGTGTGTGTGAGTGTCACACACACACTTTCTTCTCCACCCCCCTCTCTCTCTATCACTCCCTCTCTCTCTCACACACACATATACACACACACTCTCACACATACAGAAACTCTCTCTATCTCTTACATACACTCTCTCAAAAAAAAACAACCCACTTCCTCTGTCTCTCACACACTGACACTTTCTCTCTCGCCCTCTATCTTCCCCTCATACACTACATCTACCCATACTCACCTCCCACACACACAGCACCCCCATGACAATGCTGCTCTTTTCTCTCTTCCCCTCTCCCTTTTAAACTCTCTCTCTCTCTCTCTCTCTCTCTCTCCATAAGGTCATTCTCTCTCTCTCTCTCTCCCTTTGACACACACATACTCTCTCTCTCTCTCTTTCACACACACACATACACAAACTCTCTCTCTCTTTCACACACACATACACAAACTCTCTTTCTCTTTCACACACATACATACATACACACTCTCTTTCTCTCTCTCTCTCACACATACACACACACTCTCTCTCTCTCTCAGATACACACATATACACACACAATGTCTCTCTCACCACATTCACATACACTCACTCTTTCAAACACACACACACAAACACATGCACATACACTCTCTCTCTCTCTCTCTCTCTCTCTCTCACTCTCTCACACACACACACACACACACACTCTATCTCTCTCTCTCTCTCTGACACACACACTCTCTCTCACACACACCCCACCCCCTCAACCACCACCCCCACCACCCCTATACCTCCAGCAGGTGTCTCTGCGTGTTCTCCAGGTCGGCCATCTTCTGGGCGTGCTGGGCGCGCAGACTGTCCAGCTCGTTCTGCTCCAGCTTCTCCATCTCGTACGTGTGCTTCAGCTCCGACTTGTTCTTGTTGACGGAGCTCGTCAGGCGCTGCAGCACCTCCTCCTCCTGCTGCACCTCCTCCTGGACCTTGTGCAGCTCCCCCCGCTTGGCCTTGATCATGGCCAGCACGTCGCTCTTCTGCACCCCCAGCTGCTCCAGCTCTGACTGCTCGTCCTGAACACAGCATGGGACAAGATCAACATGGACACTGGCATCAACATCAACATGGACACAGACATGAGCATCAACATGGATTCAGACATGAGCATCAACACTGACACAGACATGAGCATCAACACTGACACAGGCATGAACATCAACATGGACACAGGCATGAACATCAACACTGACACAGGCATCAACATGACACAGGCATCAACATGGACACTGGCATCAACATCAACACAGACATGAACATCAACACTGACATCAACACTGACACAGACATCAATATGGACACAGACATGAACATCAACATGTAAAAAGTCATGAACATCAACATGGGCACAGACAACATCAACATGGGAAAAGTCATGAACATCAACATGTAAAAAGACATGAACATGAACATAGGCACAGACATGAACATCAACATGGACACAGACACGAACATCAACATGTAAAAAGTCATGAACATCAACACTGCCACAGACATCAACATGGGAAAAGTCATGAACATCAACATGGGCACAGACATGAACATCAACATGGGCACAGACATGAACATCAACATGGGCACAGACATTAACATGGGAAAAGTCATGAACATCAACATGTAAAAAGTCATGAACATCAACACTGCCACAGACATCAACATGGGAAAAGTCATGAACATCAACATATAAAAAGACATGAACATCAACATGGGCACAGACATGAACATCAACATGGACACAGACATGAACATCAACATGGGCGCAGACATGAACATCAACATGGACACAGACATGAACATCAACATGTAAAAAGACATGAACATCAACATTGCCACAGACATTAACATGGGAAAAGTCATGAACATCAACATGTAAAAAGACAGACATCAACATGGACACAGACATGAACATCAACACTGACACAGACATGAACATCAACATAGAAAAAAAACCTAACATCAACATGGTCACAGACACTGACTGCTCATCCTGAACACATTGTCAGAAAAGACATGAACATCAACATGGACACAGGCATGAACATCAACATGGACACAGACATGAGCATCAACATGGACACAGACATGAGCATCAACATGGACATGAGCATCAACATGGACACAGACATGAACATCAACATGGACACAGGCATGAGCTGATATCAACATGGACATGAGCATCAACATGGACACAGACATGAGCATCAACATGGACACAGACATGAACATCAACATGGACACAGGCATGAGCTGATATCAACATGGACATGAGCATCAACATGGACACAGACATGAACATCAACATGGACACAGGCATGAGCTGATATCAACATGGACATGAGCATCAACATGGACACAGACATGAGCATCAACATGGACATGAGCATCAACATGGACACAGACATGAACATCAACATGGACACAGGCATGAGCATCAACATGGACACAGACATGAACGACAGACATGAACGTCAACATGGACACAGACACTGACATGGAGAGATGGTGAAGTCAAAACATTTCCATGTCCAAAGACTACATACAGACAATTTAAGAAACACCATGACTTTTCCACATCATGTTTCCATGTCCACAGACCCCTGACAATATCAGATTTTTCACACACACACACACAAAAAGCCATGACTTTTTCCTGTTTGCCATTACTTTTCCATATTTGGACAGGTTCAGATTTTTTTTTCAACCTACATCGTCCCCTCCAACCCATCCCCCCCTCCCTTCAACCCCCACCCCCCTGACCCACCTTGATCTCCCTCTGTTTGGCGGACAGGTCGGCCTCAGCCTGGCGGAGGAGGGAGGAGAGCTCTGCCTGGCGCCGCTCCTGGTTCTCCTGCAGCAGCTGCACCTCCGTCCGCTTCCTGCCCACCTGCTGGTCCAACCGCTCCAGCTCCGCCCGCTGGCTGTCCACCTGGTCGCCATAGAGACCGGTCAGGGGGTTAAATCACGCGTAGAGATACATACATACATACAAACAAACACACACACATACATACACACATAAAAACACACACAGACACACACACACGCACAAACACACACATAATGCACACATACACACACACATGTGCACAAACACACACACATACATGTGTGCACACACACACACACATACACACATACATGCACAAACACACACACATGCACAAAAACACACACACAAAAACACACACAATCACACATGTGCACAAACACACACACACACACTTGTGCGCGCACACACACAAACACACACGCACAAACATGAACTATACTGACCAATCTACATATGTGCACACTGACTTAGCAAAAGCCTTTTATGTGATTGACCATACACTTTTTCTAAAAAAAAAACCAACAACAAAACTTACTCTATGTTTGACTTTAGGGAAGGGGGGGCGAGGGGGAGGCAGAAGGGGAGAGGATTACTGGGTGTGTTGTGTGAGCATCTAACTGTCATGGAAAGCACTAACTGGAATTTGGTGAGACTTGGGGGGGTGGGGAGATGGTGGTGAGTGTGGTGTGTCCGTGTGGGGGGCGTTTAGTTGTACTTCGCTTTTAAAGAAAAATTCTTCTGTGTGTGAACATACATGTTTGGGTGTATTGGTGTGTGTGTGTGTGTGTGTGTGTGTGCACGCGCGCGCGCGCGTGCGTGCGTGCGTGCATATGTGCGTGCGTGTGCATACATATGGGTTTTATCTTTTATCATTCAGCATTTATGACAATTTCTTCCCCATATTTACATGTATGTGCACATACACATGTGCAAGAATGTGCGTTTGCAGGAAGGAGACGGGGGCACGGAGGAGTGGGGGTGTGGGGGGTCTGAGTGGTGTGTACATTTGCAAGTGCATGTTCCTCTTTCCTGCTCTGAAAACATATTCTGTGTAATCATGAACAACCATTTATGCTGACTAACACTTACTGATATGACATATGAGTTACTGAATTATTTGTTTAATATGTTGTGCAAGTGTTTTTGTAAAATGTGTATGACCAAGTGAACGAGTCAGTCAGTCAGCACATGCGTGCGTGCGTGCGTGCGTGCGTGCGTGTGTGTGTTTTCTAAACAGTGGAAAGGTGATGTTTTATTGGGTTGGGTTTGCTATGACTCATGTGTGCTTTTTTTTGTTATAAATGCTGTATGCCAAAGTTTACTGTTATACTAGTAATCTGTATGCATTACAGACTTCACCACACTTGATAGCTTGTACTGAGGTGATAAAGTTATTCTGATTCAGACACAAAAAAACAACTCTTTTAACTTTCACTTTTCACTGGCTCTGTGAACACTGATACATGTATTGGCTTAAGGCATGATCCAGAAGTAGTTATGTTTGTGCCAATGACTCATACCATTATAAAAATAAGTACAATAGCATAAGATTAAGAATACATTTTTGTCACAGTCCCAAAATACATTTCATTCAGTATGGCAATGCAAAAAGCAAACAAAGTATCAATCACAGTAAGTGCTACAGTGGGCACATGCATTTTCATTGAATATGGAAACGAATATGTAAAAAAAAAAAAAAAATACAAAAGGTAAAAAACCAACTAAAGAAGAAATCATATCAATAATACATTCACATATCCACCCATTTATACAGACATGCAGAGGCATGTGTGTACACAAACACACACACACTGAATGCACAAACACATACAGAATCTACACTGACCAATTTACACAACACACACACACACACACAATCTACACAGACTGATTTACATATATGTGCACACACATGAAATCTATACTGACAGATTTACTAAACTGATCGATTTATATGTGTGCATGCATGTCCCCCCCCCCCCAACACACACACACACCCAACACCCCTCTCCCTCCCACCCCCCTCCTCCTCCCACACACAATCGCTAATAAATTCATCTGTACACAGAGACACACATAAATAATCACTGACAAATTAGCATACATTAGAACACACACATACAGATATGTGCCAAGACACACACTCGTTCACATACAATAACACAGGTACAAAAATATAAAATACAATGTTCTTTAAAAAAAAAAAGAAAAAAAAAGAAAAAAAAAAAGCTGATTCACTGCAATCTTGCTTTTATATGGAATAATAGTAAGAACATCAACTACAGCAAAATATATTAACAACAAAAGAACAACAACCATAATCATAATAATAATCGCAGATGATTATAACGATAATAACAGGTATAACCACCATCACCACACCAACCAATAAAATCAAAACTATGAGACAACACAAACAAACCATCATTATGAAATACAACATCCCACAGAACAACAACCAGACCACACAAATGATTCTCTGCTCCATTCAGACCTTTTGTCTTGTCACTGTGAAAGCAGTTCATTTCATAAGATTATTCTTATTCTTGTTGCTTCTAGTTCAGCTGACCGCACAGGGCCATATCAGGACTGTCAAACCATACAAATGCTCAACCCATCAACACAAAACTGTCACATTTACAAAAAAACTAATAAGACAAACCCACAAAACACAGTTCATGACACAGTATCCCAACCATTTAGCTCCTTATGGCAAATAAGACTAGGCCATGCTGAGAACGCCAGCCATTCCACTTAAATTTATCATCCCCAGATTACAAAAAATCGTAAAAAGGAAAAAAAAAACAACAACAATATTTCAAAGCCAAACAAAAAAAAAACACATAAAAATGCCATATAGGCAAATAACACTGCAGAATGGGCAGCTGGTGCCCATCCCAGTGTTTACATCTCACTACCTAATCCCCAGAGCAAAACAGTACAGATAGTACATCACAGACTGCAGAAAAGAGAAAAAAGTGTCAAGGCTTGCTTGAAAAAAAGAATGGGGAATGGACTGGGAAGGCAGAAAAAGGAGACAACAGTGAAGATAGAAAAAAAAAGCAGAAACAAAGAGAGTGATAGAAAAGAGGAAATTTCTAGCACAGAATTTCCAGAAGGTAGGGATGCAATTTATACTGAAAGACCCCCGGAATCCCCATGGGGGGTGGTGGGGGGGGGGGGGGGGGGGGGGGGGGGGGGGTCATAAGATATGCTGCCAACAAAACAGTGGTTGGTGTAGGCACTCACTGTTTCACAATAATCTACAGAAATAGATACCATGCAGAAGACATCAAACACAAAGCGTGACAGTACAACCACACTGACAGTGGAATGAAGTCATTCAACTGACAGACAATGTGTTAGAAATGTAGCTCAAAAGAGGGTAAGAGTGCATGCTGCAAGTTCCACAGGTGTCTGAAACCAAATGATAATCATCATATATGAATAACTTATCTAGAGTGAATGTAGACCAGTGTGCAAAACTACCGATAATCCCCCATGTGACGTTTATCATAACTGTTTATAGTGCACATAATCAGAGATATTTAGTTTCTGGCTAAAGAAGATGTTGAAAAACACAGGTCAAAGACCCCATACACTTTTACAGTCCTCGGGGCAGTGAATTAACCTTTAATGTGTCCAGGGCTCAGCACAGAAAGGTGGAGCCTAATCCTCTCCTTCTACCGCGCCTTTCACTTGGGACGACAAGTTTTCTCCCTTGCTCTTCCCCACAGATGGCCCACTTGTAAGGGTTTGGACAATACAAAATACACAGTAAGAAAATGAAACTTTCAGTACTGGTTTATTACGTGCTGGGCTATTACATAAAAAAAAAAATCAAATTTCTCATCTTATTTTTACAGTTTTGCCATTATGCAGAAAATAATGCCAATTTTTCACCCTGAATCACTGTACCCATGCTCACTTTCTGAACTTAATTCACTTTCTTCTTCGTCATCATCAACATCTTCAATGTCCGACCCTTCAGTTTGTAGCATTTCAAGTACTTCAGCTACACTAAAACATTGCCATTGCTGCCTTGTTCACTCCACAACATTTTGAGAAGAATCCGCTTTGCTAACAGGCTGGCACGCGAGCAGACGACCAGTCAGTGACTTTGTCAGCGTGTGTGCAAGACGGGCCACACATGACAGGCTGGCCAATCATACCATTCGGTTATGGAGTGACCCAGAATAGTGCACTCTGCTTGGCTAATCACAAAATCACGTGTACAGCATGTGACAAATTTTTATTTTTGGAGAATGCTATTCCATTCCGTCGTCCAAATCCAAATACATTTTATGTAGGAATGCTCATACATTCCGTTGTCCGGAAAGAGTTAACCATCCCTAACGAAGGACAGGTACCTGTTCACACCTGGGTGGACTGAGGAAAACCAGAGTAAAACACCTTTCCAAAGAACATAATGACGTGCTGAAATGGAGCATGAAACCCTGATCACTGGTGAACGCTGGATCACAAGTCCAATGCCTATCCAATTCTGCCACAGCACCCCAACGTGCACTCAGCAAAAACCTTTCTGTCCTCTGACGCGAGGTGGCAAGAGGTATCCACACTGTACACAGAGATACACTACATTTCAGCCTTTTTTCCTTCTTTTTTTCTTTTTTTTTTTTTTTTTTTTTTTTTTTTTTTTTTACAGCATAGCATGGACACTCACCTTTTTGCTGATCCATGACATGCAAAGCTCACCTCAGGTTCACTGATCAAAGGGACTGAACTCTTCAAAGAATTTTTGTCACAGTTACCTATCTTCTCTGAATTTCATGACTGGTGAAGAAATTGCTGATAGGGGCTCTTTGGAATGGGTCTGTTGTGTTTGATAAATGAGACAAAACTTATCACAAGTTTGATATGATCAACAGAGCTAGAAAAACATTTTGATATGATCAACAGAGCTAGAAAAACATTTTGATATGATCAACAGAGCTAGAAAAAACTTGCATTATGGATCTGATGGAAATGTCCACATAAACATGGTCAGGATCCACTTGTTTGATTCCCTTGTGTGTTAATGAATTCATATTAAAATAAATTTTGTTAAACTTTGGAGTGTGCCATGATGAAGATATTTATGGTTCTTGCTAACAACAGCTGGTTGTGTCTGATGATTTTCAAGTTGAATGATTTGTTTAAAATGGCTGACGGCAAATGTACAATACAAACGCAAACGCACCCTTGTCATTTTTTTCTTTTTCAAACTGCACAATACTTTATGTGATATAAACAAATATGGCCTGTTCTTTATCACCTGAACTCATATAAGAAATCACTTAATTTTTGCATGGAAAACAGTTCACACAATACACAATAAAGTGAGAAAGAAATAGAGAAAATGGAAAGCAAGAAAAATAAATAAGTCAATCTCAATGTAACTACAAGTAATAAAATATGGTAACATTAAAGAGAAAATAAAACAAAATAAAGAAAATAATAAAATAAAATAAAATAAAAACTTTAAAAAAAAAATTTAAAAAAAAAGATTGTCTGAAAGACAGAAAAAGTGGAAAAGATGGCATCAGATTGTAGCAGTATGCTCACTCGGGAAAAATAAAATAAAAAGTTTGTCTCATCAAAGACAGAAAAAAAGAGGGAAAATTTGGAATAAGATTTTTGCAGGATGCTCACTTATCAAGAGCAGCACAGAATTCAAACCAAGAATTGTTTTTTTGGGGGTGATAAAAAGTTGTGCAGTACAGTACAGTGCCACAAAACACAACACAAAACAAAACACAACATAATTAGAATTTTTCAAAAAACATGATTACACTGCATACGTGCGCAGAAAACAAAAACCACGCCCACGACAGTCCACACAGAAAGGTGACAGTTACAGCGGCATTAATGTAACACAAAGCCCAACATATCACACAGCCAGCTGAGAGCCAAATACCTTCTGCGTCAGTGCGTTCTTAACCTTTCCATACTGCCGCCAAGAGAGAAAACAACTTGCGTCAAGAAGAAGGCAGGCAAAAAAAAGGAGACTTTTTACCGATACACCATCAACACTGTCCTCCAAACACACTAAGCCACCCAGATAAAACCAGCAGTTATGCATGTCAAACTGCTGTGCCTTTCAATTCAACTTCATTCTTCCTTTTTTGGTCATCTCCCCTCCATCTGATTCTTTGTGACCCTGGCATACTTGGTAACAGAGATCTGTTCTATGTACTGTATACTTTGTACAAAGAGGTGCATGTTATGTACACTTCGTAATAAAGATGTGTTCTGTTTTATACACTTGGTAATGGAGATTGCTCTATGTTATGTACCAAGCTGTTATGTACACTTGGTAATAAAGATGTGTTCTCTGTTCTGTACACTTGGTTCTGTACACTTTGTAATAAGATGTGTTCTTTCTTCTGTACACTTGGTTCTGTACACTTGGTAATAAAGATGTGTTCTTTGTTCTGTACACTTGGTAATAAAGTTGTGTTCTCTGTTCTGTACACCTGGTAATAAAGATGTGTTCTTTGTTCTGTACACTTGGTAATAAAGATGTGTTCTTTGTTCTGTACACTTGGTAATAAAGATGTGTTCTTTGTTCTGTACACTTGGTAATAAAGATGTGTTGTCTGTTCTGTACACTTGGTAATAAAGATGTGTTCTTTGTTCTGTACACTTGGTAATAAAGATGTGTTCTTTGTTCTGTACACTTGGTAATAAAGATGTGTTCTTTGTTCTGTACACTTGGTAATAAAGATGTGTTCTTTGTTCTGTACACTTGGTAATAAAGATGTATTCTCTCTTCTGTACACTTGGTAATAAAGATGCGTTCTCTGTTCTGTACACTTGGTAATAAAGATGTGTTCTCTGTTCTGTACACTTGGTAATAAAGATGTGTTCTTTGTTCTGTACACTTGGTAATAAAGATGTGTTCTTTGTTCTGTACACTTGGTAATAAAGATGTGTTCTTTGTTCTGTACACTTGGTAATAAAGATGTGTTCTCTGTTCTGTACACTTGGTAATAAAGATGTGTTCTTTGTTCTGTACACTTGGTAATAAAGATGTGTTCTTTGTTCTATACACCTGGTAATAAAGATGTGTTCTTTGTTCTGTACACTTGGTAATAAAGATGTGTTCTTTGTTCTGTACACTTGGTAATAAAGATGTGTTGTATTTTCTGCACACTTGGTAAAAAAGATGTATTCTATGTTATGTACACTTGGTAACAAAGATGTGTTTTATGTTCTCTACACTCGGTATGTGGTCTACATTCTGTACACTTGATATCAAAGACATGTTCGGTGATCTGTACACTTGATAATAAAGATGTGTCTTATATTTTGAACACCGGTAGTAAAGATGTTTTCCGTTTTATAGTATTATTATTATTATCATGAGCATTTTCGCCTAATCTTGAAAATAAGCCCTAAGTGTTTACAAATAGAATACATATGTAAATATCAAAAAGGATAAATTGAACACAAGATACCAAACACCACTGAAAACTATTCATCGCCGCCCCCCCCCCACCCCCACCCCCCACACACACACACACAATACACACAAGCACACGCACACACACAAGTCACAGCACACAATCATAAACAGTACACAATCAAAAATACTACCAACAAATTCTGAAACTACCAAAACTCACTTGGTAATGGAAATTGTTTTATGTTCAGTACAGTTCTGTACGCTTGGTAACAGAGATATTTTGTGTTCAAACACCCACCTGCAGTTTGATTGCATGTCCCATTAAAAAGAAGAGAGAGATGTTCTGCACATCCTGTAAAGCCTCATTATCACAATCATCACTTTTTTGTGTTTTTTTTGTTTTGTTTTGCACCAACCACCACATTATCATTGTGACCCCTTATTTGCATATGACCCTGGCACGCTCCAAAACAAGCTTCTCCCAAACCTCCACCGCTTCACTTCAAACAAAATCAACACTTCCACTCTAATTCTCTGTACCCAACGCCATGAGTTCAGTGTGAAGTAAGTGATATGAGCCTGCTGGGAAAGCCCTATTTCAGTATTCTTCATTCTTGGACATTCTTCTTCTTCTTCGTGGGCTGCAACTCCCACGTTCACTCGTATGTACACAAGTGGGCTTTTATGTGTATGGCCATTTTTACTGCGCCATGAAGGCAGCCATATGCCGTTTTCGGGGGTGTGCATGCTGGGCATGTTCTTGTTTCCACAACCCACCGAACACTGACATGGATTACAGAATCTTTAATGTATGTATTTGATCTTCTGCTTGCGCATACACATGAAAATTCTTGGGCATTATTTATCAAAAAAAAAGTTCATACATTATATGACATGCTGCATATAATCGACCCTTCTAATAAAAAATTAGGTTTAATGCGATGCAAAATGACCCAAACCTTGAAAACAAACTGACTCTCCATGCTTTTTGTTCGTCTTTGAATGTTTTGAGGTTGTTTTTCTTGAGGTGGCGTGGAGGAAGTAGTGTGGGGGCCAAAAACAGAAAAAGGGGCTCTCTAACTGGCACAGACTGAAAGAATGTGTCACTGCAGATGATTACTTGGACTAGACAAGACGGTTTCACATTAGCTTAGCGACTGAATCTGCGTCAAAACTGAGTAAAAAAACAACCCTCAAAATAGAGCCCAAAGCCACTGAAAATTGGTTACAACATCTACTTTTGGTAATATTGTTTCATCTATGCATGAAAATTGCAGTAAAATAGGTCCATGAATTTAGAATACTAAAATAGGACTTTACCAGACTTGCCATTTCTTGTGTGTAAACAAACCGGGAACAAAGGGGTAAGGGAAGTGAAAAATAGATAACCCACCCTCATAACCTGACGACAATTTTGAAAAAAGTGTATTTGTTAGTTCAGTATTTTGTCGCAAACTGGTAACTTCATGGAGTTTTGTCATGAGCTGTAAGTGTTTGTATTTACCTGTGTGTGTGTGTGTGTGTGTGTGTGTGTGTGTGTGTGTGTGATAATAACAATAATAATAATGATAATAATGAAGTCAACCTTACCCTCATTTATTTGGTACACCTACAGAATTAAAATACATCACACGCACCCCCCACACCTACCCCACAAAAAAGTGGATTTTATCAAAATCACCCATAAAGTTCAAGTACTGTGTAATCAGAAAGCCATTTCTCAGAAGAGAAAAAAAATCCATAGAAAAATTCAACAGATTTACACACACAAAATAACAGTAGTGAGGAGAAAAGAAAATACATTAATGAATTATTGCAAGCAGCTATCAAGGGAGGAAAATGACACTGTCATGTAGGTGAATATAAATAAAAGAGCCATTCCAATAATATAGGACATACACATTTCTAACTAAAAGGATACACTGTCTAAAAAGGAAAGTATTAAATAAAAGAGCCAATTACAAAAAAAACAAAAAAACATTTCATATACACATAATTTAAAAAAAATTAAATATCAAACGGGAAAATATTAGATTTGAATGCCAGAAAGCCAGTCCAACAATATATTTCATTAATACATCTATTGTCAAGTATCAACAGAGACAAGTATCAGATGAAAAAAGCCAGTTCAGCGAAAGAACGGTCTGAAGGGATCAGAAAACTCATCATACCTGGTCCCTCATACGAGCGATTTCGGCACGACGTTTACTCAGGATGTCCTCACTGTCTCGCAGAGCCTCCACGGTTTCCTTTTCTCGCTGCGTCGACAGAGCTAGATCCTCCTGGACCCTCTGCAGACTGCACAACAACACAACAGAATTAACATCAGAAATATTGTTATGTCGTGTGCCTGTGGAGCGTCATGTGCCTATGCCTATGACGTGGTATGCAAGTACATTAAGTAGTCAATGCATGTGTGTGTGAGAGTGTATGTGTGTGTGTGTGTGTGTGTGTGTGCGTGCGCATGCGTGCATGTTTGCGTGTGTGCATGCATGTGTGTGTGTGTGTGTGCATGCCTGCATGCATGTGTGCGTGCATATGTGTGTGTGTGTGTGTGTGTGTGTTTGTGTGTATGTGTGTTCATGCAAAGAACTCAGCTGAAAGATGCCACAGTGCAAACCTTCAGTTCTTTTCATTTGATTTAACCTACTAAGTTCATGAGCATTCACTTCAAGTGTGGAGTCATTAAAAAAAAATGTTTTTGTTTCCTTGAACAGATTCAAATCCACATATTTTGCAGCAGAATCAAGGCTAGATCTTAAAAGAATGGGTTAGTAATTGTTATCCGAACAGCACACTGAAAGGTTGGAAATGTCATTAAATTACATGTGAATTTTATCCTTACTCACTGTAAACTGAATGACTGAAAAAGTAACCAACTCACATGACAGACACACAGAGAAAGAGAATACACAGAGGGAGGTGGAGAGAGACATTGAGACATTGCACTTCCCAATATCAAAATGAAAAAAAAACGATGACAAAAAAAGTAAAAGCAGAAACTGTGCAAGACATGTAAATTAAGTGACCATGCCTTCAATTAAAAAAATCTTTTTTTTGATTTAAAAAATGTACATATATATATATATATATATATATATATATATATATATATATATATATATATATATGTATGTATTTATATATTTATAAATGTGAACTTCCCCCTCTCCAAGTACACTCACACTAACACACACAAACATACAAAGCGACACACACACACACACACACACACACACACACAAAAAGATGCTGGCCAAGCTTCATTTCAAAACTAAAGAAAAATGTCGATACCTCTGCTGAGCAGCTTTCACTTTGGCGTCCAGTTCTCGGAACTCTGTGTCTTTCTTGGAGATCACCTGGGAAACAGCAACATTTTTCTTATTCTTTTATTTATTTATTTATTTTTTTATCTCTGTCTGTGAATGGGACTGCAAACTGTTACCATACACAGCGCTCATATATTTTTGGTGTTTTTTTGTTGTTGTTTTTTCTTTTCAATTCATTTCGTACAATACATTAGTATATATATAGATTATAGCCCTAGATTTTACATTATTGCAGAAACAACCAACAACCGTCTGTAAGTACTTAACTAAATTTTCTCCATCATCTTCACCCCCCATCCTCCTACCCAAATCCAGATATATATAACATGATAGTAATAGAAAATAAATGTAGGTATACAACACCTCTTTCTCAAAATAACCTGGCTGGTCCAATAACTTTTTTTTTTTAATCCAAGAAAAGGAGGGGCAGCGAGTGAAGGAGTTAGCACGCAATTAAATGAATCTAAATCCTTCCAATGGAACACCAGGGCAGAGCGAAGGAGGAGGGTGTGTTCATGGGGGAGGTGCGGGGGTGTGAGGGGTGACGACAATGGGGAAGGGAAGGGTTACAGAATTCCCTGAACACACGAACGCGACCCCCACCTGGTTGATGTCCTTCAGCAGACGCTCCTGCTTGCTGCGCTTACGCTCCAGGTCCTTGAGGTCCAGCCTGACCTGGGCCAGCTGGTCCATGTTCTTCACCAACTGGGCGCCCACCTCGTTGGCCCGGCGGTCAATCTCCTGCTGCTCGCTCAGAGCATTGTGCAGGCTGGTGGTGGCATCGTCGTAGCGCTTCACTGCCTCCCGCGCCTGGTGCACAAAGACATTGAGAGAGGGGTGAGTGAAAGGTTAAGGTTAAGGTTTCAGAACCTCTTAAAGCATCAGGTTAAGATCCAGTAGCCTTTTAAGGCATCAGAAATGTTGACCGGGTGTGAAAGAAAGGTTAGTTAAAAGTCCCAGAGCCTCTTTAAGCATTAGAAACGTTAAGAGGGGTGAATGAAAGGTGAAGATTTTTAAAGGCTCTGAGACCTTAACCTTAACCTTTCACTCACCCATTTGTTAGTATTTCTAATGCCTTAAAAGGCTCTGGGACCTGAACTGCACTGTTGACCTTTCACTCACCCATCTGTCAAAGTTAAGATTAAAGTTCAGGTCCCAAAGCCTTTTAAGGCATTAGAAACAGTGAGAGGGGTGAGTGAAAGGTTAAGGTCCCAGAGCCCCTTAAGGCTTTTCAAACGTTGAGAGATAGGTGAGTGAAAGGTTAAGGTTAAGGTCCTAGTGCCTCTTAACCCTTTGAGCCCTGACCACCGCTTTACCGGTGGTAGAGAAAAATGACATAATGCCTAGCCACCGGTTGAGCGGTGCGTAAACACTTGTGTCATGTTTTACTATTGGTTGACTTATATTGAAGAGCCAATCAGAAAAACCGTAATATTCTGACGTCAGTGAACATAGTACCAACATGGCTGCGCCTTTTCACTGTGTTTTGTGCATGCGCTTTGGATAAAAAAGATCGATTTCTACCATGAAGCGTGCAGAGTCTCAACCTGACAAGCCTCCTTTGATCAACTGATTCTGCATGCTCAGATTCATTTTCAACATCACTATCTGTAGCAAAATCATCCGATTCGAATTCCACCTCACTATCAGAGTAATCATTGTCATACTCTACTTCCGATAAATCATCAAGCATATCAATTACTCGCTGCATTGTGTACAGTTATTTTCTTGCACGTTTTGTCCCTGATTTCTGCCCTGACGGGCCAGGTTGAGACTCTGCACGCTTCAAGTGTTTACGCACCGCTCAACCGGTGGCTAGGCATTATGTCATTTTTCTCTACCACCGGTAAAACGGTGGTCAGGGCTCAAAGGGTTTAATACCAATCATTTGCAAATTTTGGCTCAGGAGCTCAGGCAGAAGGGTTAAAATTGTTCAGGAACTCAGGGCTAAAAGGGTTAAGGCATTAGAAATGTTGGGAGAGAGGTGAGTGGAAGATTATGGGTCAGGTAAAAAATCCCAGAGCATCTTAAGGTAAAGTTGTTGAGAGAGGGGTGAGAGAAAGGTTAACCCTTTCGCTGCCAGGAAAATAAGATTTAAGTGAAATCTATTTGCCAGGGTTTTTTCACAAAAAACGGGTATAAATTTTCAAAAAATTCTGTGCTCTTTGTTATTGGAGAAAGACCCATAAAAGTATATATTTTCTGAAAGGGAAATGAATAAAGAATACAAAACACATGATGTTTTCCCATTTTATGCATTTTAAGTGACATGCTGTTGTTTTGAAATCAGTGTTTTGTTTTTTGTCACATTTTCAACTTGTTCATTACAAACATTAGTCTGGTAATTTGCACAAAAATATCATTTTCTGGACAAATGGATATCTGCACACACAAAATCATACTAGAACAACCACAATATAAAAAAACTGAAAAAGAAATAGATGCATTGTGACTTCTGCAAGTGATAATATGGATGTGAGGCCACGCCCCCTCAGTCTCCACCCCCCTCCTCTTCACCCCTCTCACACCGTCACTTCATCAGACCGCGTTGGCTGAGTGCCAAGAAAATAGCTCATACGGTGCCCTGCTAAAAATTCGTCTGCTAGAGTTGAACAGCCTGCATCACTCACTGATAGTTGTATCTTGGCCACTCTCTTGATTGCTCCCTTTATTTTCTATCAAATCGTCCTATAAATGTTCACCACTGTCTTCTCCTTCGAATTTATGCTCCAATTCTTTCTGAGCATTAGCTAAGGAAAGTAATCTTGGTTGATTTAGTTCGCCACGAGCGCATGTCTTGAGCACGGAGTCAGTCCGACATTTTGTTGAGCGAGCGAGGAGAGGAGCCAGGCAAAGACTGCGGCCAGTAACCCAACCAAAACGTTCAAATAAAGGACTGCCTTATGACGCAGATGGTGTTTCTAGCTATGAATAGAATCCAGAAAGATTCCCCAAGCTAAAGCTACCAGCATTTTTGTCAACGAACTGAATGCAAAGCAGGGAAAAGTCAGAATATTTCGATGACGAGTTATCTCGTCATGCAGGCAGCGAAGCATACATGCTTGCCATGACGAGTTATCTCGTCATGCAGGCAGCCTAGGGGTTAATGTCTCATAGCCTCTTAAGGCATAACAAACACTGAGAGAGGGGTGAGTGAAAGGTTGATGTTATTGGTAAGGTCCCAGAACCTGTTAAAGCATTAGAAACGTGATGAAAGTTTAAGGTTAAGGTCTTAGAACCTCTACGGCATCAGAAACAATGAGAGAGAGAGGTGAGTGAAAGGTTAAGGTTAAGGTCCGATATCCCCTTAAAACATTAGAAATGTTAAGAGAGTGTCGAAGGAAAGGTTAAGGTTACGGTTCAGGTCCCATAGCCTTTTAATGTGTTAGAAACACTCAGAGAGGGGTCAGTGAAAGGTTGAGGTTAAGCTTCAAGCCTCATAGCCTTTTAAGACATTAGAACACTGAAAAAGAGGTGAGCAAAAGACAGATTAAGATCCCATAGATTATCAAGGTATTAGTAACACTGAGAAGGGTCGGTATTGGGTTCTGGTTTAGGTCCCAAAGGCTTTTAACACATCAGAAAAACTGAGAGAGGGGCGAGTGAAAGGTAATAGTTCAGCTTGCGTAGCCTTTCAGGGCATTAGAAACATTAACTCACTCCGGACGAATAGTTCTCTCCCTTGCTTTCCCTACCGATGACCCATTTGTTAGGGTTAGGAAAAAAATCATTAAAAAATACAAAACATAAAGTACCTGAATGAAACTCACTGACCCCTCTCCTCACATCGTGTGAATGCCCATCCCTCTCCCTCTTCACTGCTCTCAGAAGATGAATCACAATCAGTACCTACTTGCCAGTAGCTTTCTTCACTGCAGATACTTTATTCAACATCTTCACAATCCTCATCGATGTCAAAACCTTCAGTCTGAAGCATTTCAATCACTTCAGCAGCAGTAAAAAGCCGCTGTTGTGATCTAGTTTGCTCCAAAAATTTCCACTTGTATCGCCTGCGACGCCATTTTCGATACGTATGCAGATTAGCTTGTCCTGCGGGGTCCTGAACTCGCTGTGGAATGTGTTGTTACGGAATCTCAAGAAGAAACTTTCCATTCGACCCTTGACACATTCGCAATGCCCGGTGTAGGTGCAATTGTTATGCTACACCATGAGGAAAACGTGGAAATATTTTTAACTGTCGTAACCGCTATAGTGTTCTGACATCCGGAATGCTACCTTACATCAGGGACTCTATAGCGTTCCATCGTCTGGAATGAGTTAAGAAAGGAGTGAGTGAAATGTTCAAAGATTAAGTTTCATGTCCCATAACCTTTTATGGCCATGAGGGCAGTGATTTCATATCCTATGCATCTGATGGGTCACCCTAGGGAGGAGGAACCAAAGCCTCTCCTTCCACTGCTTTACCCCCCCCACCCCCCAACCCTCCCACACACAAACACTCTCACAAACAGACACACACCCACATGCACACACACACAAAAACACACACACACACACTCATACAAACACTCACACACACACACACACACACACACACACACACACACACACACTCATACAAACACTCACACACACACACACACACACACTCACACACACACACACTCATACAAACACTCTCTCTCTCTCTCTCTCTCTCTCTCTCACACACACACACACACACACACACACACTCACCTGCTCTTTGGCCTCTTTCAGATCATTATTCGTCTCCTTCAGAGCTCTCTCCGCCTCTCGCAGCTGTGTCTGGCGCTTTGCCAGCGTTCGTTCCAGACACTCTACTTCGTCCTGCAGGTAGCGCTGTCGGCTTCGTTCCATGGCCTCGTCAAAACTGCTGTCGTCACCACGACGAATGCTGGGGAAAAAAACAGTGATGTGATTGATGCATCATCGCACTCTCTTATGTAGAATGCTTGATGTCTTACTACAACAGTTTTATACAATATTTATTCATCTCTGTCTGAAAGAAATTTATGTCTAAGTTGTGAATGATAATAGTGACAATAACCATATTAATAGTGATAATAATGGTAGTAATAATAAAAATAGTAGTGGTAATAATCATCATCATCATCACAATAATAATAACAGTACATTTATATAGTGCTTTTAATCCTCTCGAAACACTTTACAATAACATGTCAGTCACACAAATCAAACAACACACACACACACACACACACACATACACAGCATATACACTCAGGCTACTTTTCCTATGCACAGTCAGTTATACTCTTGTGATACCCTCCCCCACCTCCCTTTTTTTTCTTATCCAATACCATTTTCTTTTCGAAAATAAAACCCAAGGAACAACAACATACACACACACGAACACACACACACACACACACACACATGCACACACACACATACACTCACACACACACACATGCACACAGATACACACACACGCACTCACACATACACACAAACACACTCACATACATGTACACAACACACTACTCACATTTTCAGCAGCTTCTTGCTGTTACGCTCACGCGTTTTCTCTAGCTCGCCTCGCACATCAAATCTCTCCCGTTTCAAGCTCCTCTCCTCCCGCTTCATGTCCTTCAGACTGCGCTTCTGGCGCTCAATGGCAAGGTCAAGGCCTTCCAGTTCATCTCGACGGTCCTGGCACCAATCAGGCCATTCAGTTCCATATATCAACAAGATCTTTTTTTCCATTCGTGGGCTGCAGCTTTCCTGTTCACATGTGTCTATGATGGGGTTTAACATGTATGACTTGTTTTCACTCAACCATGCAGGCAGCCATACTTCATTTTCAGATGCTGGAATGAATGCTGGGTATGTTCATGTTTCTGTGACTTGCTCAACACCAACATGGAATTCAGGATCTTTAATGAGCGTGTGTCATTTTCTCTATCTGTGTAAACACACAAAGAGGGATCAAGGTACTAATATATATGTGCATGCATTGACCAGAAAAACTCTTCACCCTTAACATACCAACAGATACCTGCACTGAACCCATTATCTGTGGCTGAAAATCCTTCATTCTAGCACCTGTCAATGAAGTGAAAAGAAACGAAAGAAGAAAAGAAACAAATTCATCTGCTGTAAAGCCAAGACAGAAGGAGTAAAAACCTAAGGTGATGGCCTATATACTGGCACACTGTGTGAAATTACAGTTTTAACAAACCCAAATTTCCTACTGCAGTCTGTTTTGATAATTCTGCTCAGCTATGAACTCATCATAAAGTCTTTTCAGCAAGCTCATACCATGGTGCAAAACTGTAATGGCTGGATTAATACTCCCGAAAATGTGCTAAGGCTGCCTACACCGTGGTGTAAAAATGGTAATAGAATCAAAAGCCCACTTTTAAATATGAGTGAACATGTCAGCTGCACCCATCAATGCAAAGAAAATAAAAATTAAAAAAAGAGAAAGACAGCTCACTATAACAGATACAACAATGCACACGAAGTCAAACTCACCAAACTCACACACACACACACACACAGGGACATACACAAATAAATACACAAACATAAAACATTAAACTCAATAAGAAATGAACAAACAATTAGGCATGGAGATGAAATGATTAACAAATAGTAAAGAGTGGTAACTCTCTCCATTCACAAGCATCTGGGTTTGTTCCAATGTACCTTTTATTTACCTGTGTGCTAGCTGAATCGGTAGCGTAAGCAGCACTGACTTGAAGTTGTGTACCTTGTGAATGGAGAGAGTTACCACTCTTTACTATTTGTTAATTAAACTCTGCGTCAATCTGATAAAAAAAGTGAATCAATACAAAAATATATGTATATATTCATAAAATTCAATAAAAAAATCACTAGTCATCCAAAACAGATCAATGTTTTGTTTCTCAACAATGAGATTCAATCAGGTCAATGTTTTGTTTGAATCAAGTCATAAAAAAATCAACACTCCATAAAAATAAATCATTTCTTTAACTCTATGAGCCCCACTCCTGAGCACTGTTCTTGCATCAAAACTGACCTCATTATAAAACTGTTGTCATGTTCCTACACATGCATGAACCGTAAAGGGAGGGAACTAATTTCTACACTAGTTCCAGATATGTCCATAAAAAATTTGGAGAAGAAAAAAGTGTATTTTCTTGTTGAAAAAACTGTGTATTTTCTGTGTTTTCTCCACATCAGTATGGCATGGAAGCCAGCCGAAGCTGTAAGCTCCCCAGGGTTGAATGGGTCAACCTGGACAGGCACAACAGCAGAGCGGTTAAAGTGTTGGACTTTCAACCTGAGGGTCCTGGGTTTGAATCTTGGTAACAGTGCCTGATGGGTAAAGGGTGGAGATTTTTCCAATCTCCAAAGTCAGCATATGTGGAGACCTGCTTGTGCCTGCACCCCCTTTGTGTGTATACGCAAGCAGAAGATCAAATATGCACGTTAAAGATCCTGCAATCCATCTCAGTGTTCGGTGGGTTATGGAAACAAGAACATACCCGCATGTACACCCCTGAAAACAGAGTATGGCTGCCTACATGGCGGGTAAGAAAGGTCGTGCATGTAAAAGCCCACTCTATACATACAAGTGAATGTGGGAGTTACAGCCCACAAACGACGAAGAAGAACAGGTCAACCAACCATTCACTACACATCAGCTCAGCACACCCAGGAGCCCACTAACCTCCAGTTCATTCAGGAGACGTTTGATCAGCTTCTTGTCGTTGTCCTCCACAATGCCCTCCTTGATACTCTGAACATATCACACAGCAACAACATCAAGCACAATGATGATGACAGGAGCAACAGCAACAATAATAATAATGAGAAGAAGAAGAATGCTGATGATGACAAGGGAGGAATGGAGGGAGGGAGCTGGTGGATGAGGGGGTGTGTGTTTGGGGGCGGGGGGTTGGGGGGGGTCAGGGGGTGGTGGTGGTGGTGGTGGTAGACAGACAGACAGACAGACAGAGGGAGATTGAGGGGGTGGGGGGGAGGGGGGGTAGACAGAGACAGACAGACAGAGGGAGATTGAGTATGGAAAAAAACAAAAAAGAAAGAAAAACCAAAGAGAAAATCAACAGAAAGCAGAAAGAAAGAAAAAGAAGAACAAAAAAAAAAAAAAAAAGAGCAAGAAGAAGTAGGAGGGTGCGAAGAAGAAGAAGTAAGAGGGTGCGAAGAAGAAGTAGGAGGGTGCGAAGAAGAAGAAGTAGGAGGGTGCGAAGAAGAAGTAGGAGGGTGCGAAGAAGAAGAAGTAAGGAGGGTGCGAAGAAGAAGTAGGAGGGTGCGAAGAAGAAGTAAGGAGGGTGCGAAGAAGAAGTAGGAGGGTGCGAAGAAGAAGTAGGAGGGTGCGAAGAAGAAGAAGAAGTAGGAGGGTGCGAAGAAGAAGAAGAAGTAAGGAGGGTGCGAAGAAGAAGAAGAAGTAGGAGGGTGCGAAGAAGAAGAAGAAGTAGGAGGGTGCGAAGAAGAAGAAGAAGTAAGGAGGGTGCGAAGAAGAAGTAGGAGGGTGCGAAGAAGAAGAAGAAGTAGGAGGGTGCGAAGAAGAAGAAGAAGTAGGAGGGTGCGAAGAAGAAGAAGAAGTAAGGAGGGTGCGAAGAAGAAGTAGGAGGGTGCGAAGAAGAAGAAGAAGTAAGGAGGGTGCGAAGAAGAAGTAGGAGGGTGCGAAGAAGAAGAAGTAGGAGGGTGCGAAGAAGAAGAAGAAGTAAGGAGGGTGCGAAGAAGAAGTAGGAGGGTGCGAAGAAGAAGAAGTAGGAGGGTGCGAAGAAGAAGAAGAAGTAAGGAGGGTGCGAAGAAGAAGTAGGAGGGTGCGAAGAAGAAGAAGTAGGAGGGTGCGAAGAAGAAGAAGAAGTAAGGAGGGTGCGAAGAAGAAGAAGAAGTAGGAGGGTGCGAAGAAGAAGAAGTAGGAGGGTGCAAAGAAGAAGAAGTAGGAGGGTGCGAAGAAGAAGTAGGAGGGTGCGAAGAAGAAGAAGTAAGGAGGGTGCGAAGAAGAAGAAGAAGTAGGAGGGTGCGAAGAAGAAGAAGTAGGAGGGTGCAAAGAAGAAGAAGTAGGAGGGTGCGAAGAAGAAGTAGGAGGGTGCGAAGAAGAAGAAGAAGTAGGAGGGTGCGAAGAAGAAGAAGAAGTAGGAGGGTGCGAAGAAGAAGAAGTAGGAGGGTGCAAAGAAGAAGAAGTAGGAGGGTGCGAAGAAGAAGAAGTAGGAGGGTGCGAAGAAGAAGAAGAAGTAGGAGGGTGCAAAGAAGAAGAAGTAGGAGGGTGCGAAGAAGAAGTAGGAGGGTGCGAAGAAGAAGAAGTAGGAGGGTGCGAAGAAGAAGAAGAAGTAGGAGGGTGCGAAGAAGAAGAAGTAGGAGGGTGCGAAGAAGAAGAAGAAGTAAGGAGGGTGCGAAGAAGAAGAAGAAGTAGGAGGGTGCGAAGAAGAAGTAGGAGGGTGCGAAGAAGAAGAAGAAGTAGCAGGGTGCGAAGAAGAAGAAGAAGTAGGAGGGTGCGAAGAAGAAGTAGGAGGGTGCGAAGAAGAAGAAGAAGTAGCAGGGTGCGAAGAAGAAGAAGAAGTAAGGAGGGTGCGAAGAAGAAGAAGAAGTAGGAGGGTGCGAAGAAGAAGAAGTAGGAGGGTGCAAAGAAGAAGAAGTAGGAGGGTGCGAAGAAGAAGAAGAAGTAGGAGGGTGCGAAGAAGAAGAAGTAGGAGGGTGCGAAGAAGAAGCAGGAGGGTGCAAAGAAGAAGAAGTAGGAGGGTGCAAAGAAGAAGAAGTAGGAGGGTGCGAAGAAGAAGAAGTAGGAGGGTGCAAAGAAGAAGAAGTAGGAGGGTGCGAAGAAGAAGAAGAAGTAGGAGGGTGCAAAGAAGAAGAAGTAGGAGGGTGCGAAGAAGAAGAAGTAGGAGGGTGCGAAGAAGAAGAAGAAGTAGGAGGGTGCGAAGAAGAAGAAGAAGTAGGAGGGTGCGAAGAAGAAGAAGAAGTAGGAGGGTGCGAAGA
>NC_134906.1:18730184-18785184 GCF_041734735.1 Babylonia areolata
ACATACATTTTTTTCTTTTCTTTTAGCAGTTTGCAAGCTACACTTTTTAAAAAATAATTATTACGCTCTGTGACCAAAACCTCTCTCGGCAAACAGTTGTTGCTGAGCATAAAGTATGCTTGGCAATGAAAGGGTTAATGCTGCTGTTGTTTTTTTCGGAGGCCCTGAAACTATGCTGCAGCTTTTTCATTGCCCTTGTCCAGAAGGTACCTTACTGTGCCTTCTCTCAGCATACATTGACTTGTGTGTGAAAGTCTTTTTTCTTTTCTTTTTTTTTATTCTTCCTGTCAGAAAACAACTGTACATGGTTGTTGTTGCTTATCAACCATTTGTCATGTACTGAAGCTTTTATTTTTACCCTGACCATGAAGGTGATATTATTTCTCCAAGATACTTTACACTTGTGGAATGGTCTTGTTCTCTTCTTTTTCTAATTTCTCTCACTTTCTTTCATATTGTTCCTGTCAGGAAATGACTGCAAAGGACTGTTTGATTATCAATCATTTGTTATATACCACAGTTGTTTTTTGTGGGGTTTTTTTGTTTTTGTTTTTTTGTTTCGTTTTTGCTTGAACCCTCAACTTATTCAGCCCTGTGCCCGGGCAATGCTTTTGCCTTGAACATTGTTTCAATCAAACAGCTTCCTTCTTCCTACATATGTATAAACTTCAAACAAAGGGAACCAACTTCTTCAGTATTTCTGGCTGTCCACATTGGTCAATTCTATAGGGGGGAAAAGGTTGATTTCAATATTTTTCCTGCGCTTTACCCTCATCAGTATGGCAAGGAAGTCTGCTGAGGCTGTGAACTCCCTGTGGGTGAATGGGTTAACAAGATGGTATTTATCTTTCCCCAAGACATTTAACTTGCAGAACAGTGGAGAATGGTATATTCATACAAAAGTGATTAACGCGAACACAGTAGTGCCTGCTGAAGGTGAAGAAAGCTCATGTTCACTTCAGTTGATTGCAATCGGTCTCCTCCTCACACACTGTTGACCTCAGGGTCGGGGGAACAAGACCCATTATGCACCATCATGCTTGGTTGGCTGATCGAAGCCGCAAACACACTTGACTTTTGGGTCAGGAGGAGCGAGACCACTCTGTACAATCATGTTAGGCTGACTGCAGTGCTAACGGTTAGCTCAGGTTGACTGGACAGGCCTGTGTCTGTCAGAAAGGCTACAAGCAGAGAAGGAGGTGGAGAAAAACACGGAGGTAGGGGAGTAGGAGAAGGGGGATGATGGGAAAGGGGGGGGGGAGGAGGAGGAAGAAGAAAAGATAACAAAGGTAGTTACAAGAGGACACACACACACATACCCCCATCCACACACACACACACACACTGAACACAAACCCTTAGTACCACCACCACCCAACATACTGACAATATTGACCTGTCTTCCATTCTCTCCACCACCCCTGTCTCTCACTCACACTCAACACAAACTCTCTGATTAACCCTCCGCACACACTTGACACATTGACTCACTCAATACAAACACACACTCACACATTCAACATAAAATATACACTCACGCATGCACACACAGTATATTCCTCTTTCTCCCTTTCCATCACTCGGTTACTTACAATGAACACTCATTCTCTCTCTCTCTCTCTCTCTCTCTCTCTCTCTCTCTCTCTCTCTCACACACACACACACACACACACACAAAAAAAAACAACAACAAAAAACACACACACACACATACGAACACAATCACACACACATGCAAATACACACACACACACACACACACACACACACAATGCCACATCCAACAACCCCTCCCTCCGCCCCCACCCCCACACACAATAAACATACAACTAACACACGCGCACACACACACACACACACACACACACACACACACACAACATCCCCCTGCAAACACCCCACACACCCAACACAAACACAAAACACCGCCTCACCAAATCATGGTGCTCGGGGACGTTACAAAACAGGTAACTGTCATCTCCTCCTCCTCCTCCTCCTCCTCCTCCGCCCCCACCTCCACCACCTCCACCATTCTTCAGGATGCCACGCGTCGGTGACTCCATGCCTGATGATCCTGTGACACAAAGGACACACATTTCACAGCATGCTTCAGTTTCTCAAGGAGGTATCACCGCGCTCAGACGAACCCATGTACACTGTACACTACACTAATAGGCAGAAGCCCAACAGCAGCATAACCCAACACGTTTGTCAGGCCTTCAGTGCATGCACATGGATAAAACTAACATTATTGTATTTAGAATGGGTGGACATCTGTCAGTGCATGAAAAATGGCTTTATGGAAATGAGGATGTTAAAGTTATAAATTCATATAAATATTTGGGAAATTAAGCTTAAATTATGCTTGGGAAGAATCTTGCAGGAAAGCAAAGAAAGGTGTTATTGAAATACTGAAATCAATTAAAAAAAAATAATAAAAAAAAAAAAGAAGAAAAAAGCTTAAATCTATTGATTACTGTCTGTTTTGGATAATGTTTGATACACAGATTGAACCTATACAGTGCTGTCAGTCTGTTCTTTGATTTCTGTCTTCCCCTCAGTCTCCCTCCCCATGTTAACAATAATCGTAATCAGAATAGAATCAAACAGAACAGAACAGAACAGAACAGAACAGAACCAAACGTCTTCATTATCAAGTGTACACTGGGGTCACCAGGAATAATGGGGGAGATAGCACATGACAAGTACAAACATGGGTCATGGTTTCCAAATCATAGATAAACATAAACAGAGGACTTTACATATATTTGCATATATAGTACACATTACAGTTTGTGCATGTGTATGTTCACACACACACACACACACACACACACACACAAAGCTTACACATGCATGCACACATGCACACACAAATGCACACGCATTCACAAACTCACACACATGCCCCCCTCTCTCCCCACCACACACAGCATATCAATGTGAATACCCCTCATGAATTTCATATATGCAAATATATGCCCACTGAAGTATATATGAGTGAACATGGGATCACAGCCCACGAATGAAGAAGAGAAAAGAAGAACTGTTTCAGAACCAAACAGTGATGTCAAAGTATTCAAGTCAACCATGATTATAATAGTCATGATAATAAAAATAAAAATAAACAACATTTGCACTGACTGAATAATTCAGACTGCTGACTCCCTGGGAAAGGAAGGCACTGCGAAAGAGCAGATCGACAGGTCTACCAGCTACTCTGAATCCAGGACCATCATTAAGGCCAATCTGCAGAACAAGTGGAAGCAGCAGCATCCATGCCACAACAGAGCAGACCCATACTACCTGCTGACTCGTCGAGAGCGGGTAGCCATTTTCAGGCTCAGGACAGGCCACAACTGCCTGAAACCCCACCTATACATGAAACTCCGTATCGGCAACACAGAGCAGTGCCCCTGCAGAACAGGCAGCCAGACAACAGAACATCTGCTGCAGTCCTGCCCGCTCCACCATGGTTGTGTATGAGGTGGACTTAGCATGAGCAGCATGGAAGTAATGCCACTTAAACTCTGTGCAGATGAGGGGGCAGCAAAAAAACAACAACAACAACAACAACATCAACATCAACAACAACAACGACAACAACAACAAAAACCCAACCCAGAACAGACTGGGAGGCACCAAGTTCCAGACAAGGCAGTAAAACTGAAGGAATGCTCTCGCCACGTGACTGTGGGTAAATTGACTGGAGGGCTGGGGGGAACACAATGACTGGTATGTGTGAAGTGTTGTAGTGAAGTATGGTGGTAAAGAACCATGAAAGCACAGGAATGCAAGAGTGGCAGTGATTCTCTCTTTTTTTTAGGGATGAAAAACAAAGAAAAGAGTTTATGAGGGGCCAGCTTGTATTGGCAACAAAATTTTATGGGCATCCAGTTAAGTTCCTTCATGAGCAGTGTGACACATATACACACTAACTCTCTCTCTCTCTCTCTCTCTCTCACACACACACACACACACACACACACACAATCCATGCGCACACACACACAGACATGAGCACATGTGGACAGTAAATGTAGACAGATAAAGTGTGCATTTCTGGAGAAAACAGATGAAATAAAATCGAAACAAAACTTAAGCTGACAAATTTCTACAATCTTATTGTTCCTAAGTTAGACTTCAGTCTTAACTTCTAGATTCTGCTGTATTCACAAATTCTCAAGTTTTTCATTTGTTTGTTTGTTGTTGTTGTTGTTTTGCTGTATATAATTTTTCTGTATTGACAAATCCTTGATAACTGGTGGTGGTGGTGTTTTTTGCAAATCTGAATCTTTTGCTCTATAAAATGTATTGAGTCAGGATTTTGCTGTGTTTGCAAAGTCCTGATCATTTGCTGTATAATTTCTATTGTCAGGATTTTACTGTGTTTTGAAAATCTGGATCATTTGCTGTACATACTTAATTATTGAGTGAGAAATTTTGCTGTCTAATTACTTTGAACTATTTACTGATTATACTATAGGCTTTACTGTGTATTCCAATGCTGAATTCTTCTGTTTTGCCAATACTGCTGGACTTTGTTGTATTTGCAGATTCGGAAATTTGGCTGTCAAAATTATCAAATAATCACACATAAAGTTTTTCCTATCCATATGTATCGATGATAAAACTTCCAAAGCTGAGATCACACCCTTACAGAGAAACAGTCGGGGAAGGACAGAGAGAGACAGACAGACAGACAGAGGCACAGAGAGAGAAGAAAAGAGAGAGGCAGAGACGGAAACAGACAGGGAGAGACAGGGGGGTGAGGGGAGATATGTGCTCTCTCTCTCTCTCTCTCTCTCTCTCTCTCTCTCTCTCTCATACACTCACATGGATCCATCTAAGATATTCATGAAGTGTACTTATCCCAATATTGTTTTTTTGGGGTTTTTTTTCACCCGTCATGTGCACCATTTTAGTGGCATTACTCCCACACCACTCACTCCAAGTCCCCCACAGATATATCCAGGTTCATCTGACGCAGACTCAGTATCTGGACGTGGAGTATTGGCTTACAGGTAACGCGTCCACCTAGGAAGCGAGAGTATATGAGCGCACTGGTTCGATTCACGGTACAGCCTCCAATATTTTCTCCACCTCCACTAGACCTTTAATGGTGGCCTGGACGCTAGTCATTCGGATGAGACGATAAACCGAGGTCACGTGTGCAGCATGCATTTAGCACACATAAAAGAACCCACGGCAACAAAAGGGATGTCCCTCGGCAAAACTCCACTTTGAGTTGTTCGACAGGAAAACAAATAAAATAGCAGGCAGAAAAAAAAGGGTGGTGCTGTCAGTGTAGTGACACGCTCTTCCTGGGGAGAGCAGCCCATATTTCATACAGAGGAATGTGTTGTTACAAAAAGAGTCATACAAATACAAAAGTATAAAGTATCAGCAGTCCACAGGGAACTATTGATGTTCCGTCATCAGGAGAACACACACGAGAGGAGACCCTACACTGCTGCTCAGTCACTTTGGTAGTGTTTATTTCTGCTGGTTCTGATCTAACGAATTTAGGACACCACCAACTGTACCCCAATAATAACTAACTTGTGGAGCAAGACTAACTGAGCATCCTCCCAGAGTGGAGATCCCCAACACTTCTCTCCAATGACAGTCCCCAATCAATCTGCTGACAATGAAGCCATTGCTAGAACTCACCCCAAGCACAGAAGTGGAGGGGGATTAACACAGAGGTTACCATGAGAACAGGACATGAAAGACCACAGACTTTTGGCCACTTTTATTTTACACTAATGATGAAGGATGATGATGATATTGCTATGGAGCTCCATTTTTATGTTTGGGACTTCATGACCAGGCTGAACTCTATGTTTTCTTTCATAATGATATCCTGGCATTAACCAGGCCTGAGAGATACAAACACTTGCAATGGCAGGAAATTTGAGCAACACATCCATGAAGTGGATGATACTCGACTTCATCTCAAGTAAGTGTATGGTTCCAGTCTTTCTATCCAAAACCACAGTACACTCAACTCTGGGCAGAAGCCAGCCGTGGGCCCCGGAAAACCTAACTCCCCTTGGAATCGAACCTGCACCATCCCAGATACAGTCAGCAATGCTATCCACTTTGCCATGGTGGTTGGTTACTTGTAGCATGATTACTTCAACATACCCTATACTGTTTTAAACACTGCATAAATAGATCTTGTATGATGCTGATGGAGGTGTGATCTGTCTACAACTTTGTGTTTTACCTCTCCCCTTTAAAACCTTCCTGAAGAAGGCCAACAGCGCAAACATTTGAAAATATTCAGAGAAAAATAATTTTCAATGAGTGGACAAAATGTGTGCAGTTTTATTGTATTTCTGACAATCATCTTATATCTCTATTACTATTTGTTGTGGTGTGTAGCCAGCAGATCCCAGGTTTTACCATCCACGCTAAGTGTATACACACACATACACACACACACATACAGAGGCATGCACACACAAACACACACACACATACACAGGCACACACATGACACACAGAGGCACACATACACACACACACACACACACAAATACACACCACACAGACAAACATACCCATAAACACAACACACACACACAACACACACACACACACACACAGGCATGCACACATAAACATGATAAATATTGTAGAAAAATACCAGTAGAAAAGCTCCCTGCCTCTTCACAATTTCTCGTGCCCTTCCCGAGGGCACTGTCATCAGAATTGAAATGTGTGGAATGATTTTCTTTTCCGCTTTAAGCCATATATCTAGTGTTGACAGATCAAGTATTTCCAAAGAAATGAATTTGTTGATGTTTACAACACACACACACACACACACACACACACACACACACACACACACACAAACACACACATACATGCACACACACACACCCACACACACACACACACACACACACACACACACAATATGGACAAATTGAAACTGCATTACTTCTTAGACTCCTTTTGTTTACACCCTTGAGCCCAAAGAGGAAAAAGTTACTGAACAAAATGGTGCTCTTCATAGTTAATTCCTTCAACATTTAAAAGGACTCACTGTGCAACGAACAGACTCACACAACACTGACTAAGAAATTCTAACTCAGAAACTGCGCCTGTTTCGCAAGGTTTTAACAATAAACTGAAATACAGATTTCCGATCGAAGAATATGTAGCCCCAAAAAATTTGCTCATAATGAGTTTATCACTTGATGGTTTCCATATTATAAAGCCCAGTTGTTTATTCACAAACTGAAGTGATAAATATATGTTAACTGCATGTTGTATCATTACAACATTGATTTAGATCTATTCTCTATTTCACAACTCAGTACAAGACAATATATAGTCTAACAATAACATAAATGGTAACCCCCACTTCACCAAGCTTAATAAATTCCGGCATGTATGTATATGTTTATGTGATTATGAGTACAGTGCAATTATGTGTGTGAAAAAGTATGTATGTGTGTGTGTGTAGGTTTTTTGTGTTGTTGCTGTTTTGTTCATATAATTCATTTAAAGTACCCGATTATCATTTCCTTTTAAAGATAATTTTGGTATATCCTCATATTTTTATTATCATTTCCTTTTAAAGATAACTTTGGTATATCCTAGTATTACTTTTCCTTCTTTCTTTTTTTTTCTTCTGTGTGTAGATACATGGATGTGTGTATATTCTGCAATGTTAAAATGAGAAAATTTTGAATTAAAAAAAAAGGTTTTTAAAAAAAAAGAGGAAGAAGAAATTCCAACTCAGAGAACAAACTCACCTTACGTGTACCTCATTCATTCATTATTCCAGACCACCCAGAATGGTACCCCCTGAAGACACGGAATAATCCACCTGTGTAGAAAATCCTTACAACACACATCGCACACACGCCTGTCCGTGCAGGTAACAATGGTCTCCAGTGTCACAGTTTCCAGATCGACATAGCCAACATGTTTTCTCTGCCCAAAGCATTTCCCTTTTGATCCTAAGGCATCACTGCTTCAGGGTCAGTGGCAAGTGGTTTAGCTACCAAACAAGCATTGAAATGATTTGAGGTATGTGTTCCCAAGAATAACACACTCAAGGCACAACAGGTGACAACTGGCACTGAAGTCAGTATGAACCAGTATCACTCCTCTGCTCACGGATCCACACAAACCAAGTCTAATTTTCTTTTCTTTTTTTTTTCTTTTTTTAAGTGGTAACAAGCCTAAGCCAAAGGCTTCAGCCTCACAGAAAACTGAAGAAACCTAACACAATCAGCAGTACACCCAGGAACCGAACACAGATCTGCAGCAGACATACACAGCACTACCCTCCCTCCCCTGAACATTCGGCAAAATGAACCCACATAGAACTCTTCACAAAATGCTGTATACGATCATTACCATACTTAAGCCGCTTCTGAACGGTGCCTTTCAAATTCTCTTACCGTTCGCTCAAACATTCCTCAGTCAGAAGGCACTGAAGCAGAACAAGCCCTGACCCCCACACCTCTACCTTCACTCGGCATTAGGAGATCAGCGTTGGATGAAAACAGAAAAAAACAGAAGACAGGACAATCCTCAGGTACAAACTGTCAGCGTAACAAGACACCACAAGCACAACAGCGCACACCACCACAACTGATCAGTCGTATCAATCGCCAACATGTGTTTTCCAGCTCCTGATAGCCAGAGCTCGTTCCAGTACGTGCCAAGCCTCCCCTATCTCCACAACACAGCACGCCAGGAAATCAATATATCGATAGGAGCACAGACAACCAGAGAAAGAGGGGACAGAGGGAGGTTGGGGGAGGGGGAAGAGGAGATTACAGGTAGGAGTAGGTGTGCTGGAGGAGAAGTGGGCAGGGGGGTTGGGGGGGGGGGGTGAGGAGGAAGGGGCTGGGAGCAAAGATTAAGGTAAAGAGGGAGCTTTGTTTTGGGAGAGTGGACCAGTGGGTGGCAGGGCAGACCAGCACGGCGCGGCAGGGCAGGGAAACAATCTACATTCCCGCTGTCCCACCGTTCAAGCCTGAACAGGTGAAAAAGAAAACGACCCCGTGCCTTGCTGGGAGGAGACACCTGACTGCCAACACCGTTCTGTTCACCACAGCGTGGCTCACCTGCACCACTGGGGCTCCAATTAAAGCCGGGTATTGTTGTGCCTTGTGTGGGGTGGTGGGCCCCACTTCTCACTCAATGCTCTATGCACTGCTCTGAAGGACAGAACTTCACACGGGTTGAAAACCACCAGCACAGGAAACCAGTCAATCTATTCTTCAGCCTGAATGAAAGAATTATGAAATATTGATAGGGAATACTGTGGGGTATAAGAAATTAATGTGCACATCAACACACATACTCTATACATGGGATTAGTCAGCTCTTGGAGTGGGTGGATCATAAATGATGAGACCGGGCGTTTGGGGGGATATGAAAATTGATACTGACAAACTGTCTGTGTATGCACCAAACTGTATGTGTATGCACTATCATGAAAAGATTAAACTATAGTGTGAAGGTGTTTGTTGCTGATTGGGTTTCTGCATAATATCCACTATTTCTCTCCTGCATTTGTATACAAGGTGCTGAAGTAAACTGTGATTTACCAAATCTCTATGTGTGTCTCTCTGTGAGTCTGTCCCACTATTCACACACACACACACACACACACACACACACACACACACACACACATGCATGTGCACACATGTACACACACATACACATGCATCCACAAGCATAAACATGTGTGCACACAAATACCCACATGCACAAATACACTAACACACACTGACACACACATTAACACATGTACACACACACACACACACACACACACACACACACACATATATATATATATATATATACACACACATATATATATATATATATATATATATATATATATATATATGACACAATGTGTGCCAGTAGAACAGACACACAGAGAGGAAGAGTGGAGGGAGATTAACTTCATTAAGGGACAGAGGACTTTGGGGAGAAAGCAGGACATGGTGGGAAAGAATGGATAACATAGCCATCTTAGTCAGAGAGCAGTGAAGCGCGTGTGTGTTTGTATGTGTGTGTGTGTGTGTGTGGAAGAGGTGTGGTGTGTGTGTGTGTGTGTGGAAGAGGTGTGGTGTGTGTGTGTGTGTGTGGAAGAGGTGTAGTGTGTGTGTGTGTGTGGAAGAGGTGTGGTGTGTGTGTGTGTGTGAAAGAGGTGTGGTGTGTGTGTGTGTGTGTGTGTGTATGTGTGGAAGAGGTGTGGGAGCTTTTTGCCCCTGATAATGAAGTTCTCTGGGACACACACACACACACACACACACACACACACAGAAAACTCTGTCAACCCTGTACATACAATGCCCACATGGCCCCACCCTTGTACACAATATCCTGGTGAATCCCCCAAAGACGGCAAGACACCAGTTTCCCCCCACCCTGAATACCACTTTAAACCCCTCCCTCCACCCCCCCGCCCCCTGAGCAAACAACACCCACCAGACTGGGGAAGGTAAACCCTTCAGTCAACACAACACCCCTCTGTTGCCTCAACAAGTCTTCCACAATCCTCAAATTCTGAGCCAACACTTAAGAGCTGAGTTATCCCACAGATCCTGCGGTCAGAGCCAACACTTAAGAGCTGAGTTATCCCACAGATCCCGCGGTCAGAGCCAACACTTAAGAGCTGAGTTATCCCACAGATCCGGCGGTCAGAGCCAACACTTAAGAGCTGAGTTATCCCACAGATCCAGCGGTCAGAGCCAACACTTAAGAGCTGAGTTATCCCACAGATCCGGCAGTCGGAGCCAACACTTAAGAGCTGAGTTATCCCACAGATCCTGCGGTCAGAGCCAACACTTAAGAGCTGAGTTATCCCACAGATCCGGCAGTCGGAGCCAACACTTAAGAGCTGAGTTATCCCACAGATCCCGCGGTCGGAGCCAACACTTAAGAGCTGAGTTATCCCACAGATCCGGCGGTCAGAGCCAACACTTAAGAGCTGAGTTATCCCACAGATCCGGCGGTCAGAGCCAACACTTAAGAGCTGAGTTATCCCACAGATCCGGCGGTCAGAGCCAACACTTAAGAGCTGAGTTATCCCACAGATCCAGCGGTCAGAGCCAACACTTAAGAGCTGAGTTATCCCACAGATCCGGCAGTCGGAGCCAACACTTAAGAGCTGAGTTATCCCACAGATCCTGCGGTCAGAGCCAACACTTAAGAGCTGAGTTATCCCACAGATCCGGCAGTCGGAGCCAACACTTAAGAGCTGAGTTATCCCACAGATCCCGCGGTCGGAGCCAACACTTAAGAGCTGAGTTATCCCACAGATCCGGCGGTCAGAGCCAACACTTAAGAGCTGAGTTATCCCACAGATCCGGCGGTCAGAGCCAACACTTAAGAGCTGAGTTATCCCACAGATCCGGCGGTCAGAGCCAACACTTAAGAGCTGAGTTATCCCACAGATCCGGCAGTCGGAGCCAACACTTAAGAGCTGAGTTATCCCACAGATCCTGCGGTCAGAGCCAACACTTAAGAGCTGAGTTATCCCACAGATCCGGCAGTCGGAGCCAACACTTAAGAGCTGAGTTATCCCACAGATCCGGCGGTCGGAGCCAACACTTAAGAGCTGAGTTATCCCACAGATCCGGCGGTCAGAGCCAACACTTAAGAGCTGAGTTATCCCACAGATCCGGCGGTCAGAGCCAACACTTAAGAGCTGAGTTATCCCACAGATCCCGCGGTCGGAGCCAACAATTCTCTGACAATGACTCCACACGTCCTCTCACTGATCCCTTCCCCCCTCTCCACCTCCCTCCCTCTGCTTTCCCCTCTGCTGGGAATGACACCCCACCCCCCACCCCCTCCCCGCCTAAACCCGCCCACCCCCAATCCTCCTGTGCTCCCAGCAAAAGTTAATGATGCATAACAAAACTGTATGAAATTACAAAACTGCGTGAAAAGTTTGGTCATACAATCATGTAACTGTATGATTATCAGTCACGTCTGACAATGACCATCACAACAAGAGGAGGCAACTGCTGTCCTGGGTTAGAGTTTGGTTACTGTGGAGAGCGTCTGGACCAAGTTACTTTCACACTATCTTAGCAATGAGAGTTTTAGGACAGTCAGCATTGGGGATGATCCCCAAAGGCCAGCTTGCTGGGCCTAAGCCTGTGGTACTAAGAGCTAGTGCAAATGTCACCTCCTGGTTTGAGTCAAGTAATACTACATCATTTTAGTGTTTATTTGTTGTTGCTGCTGTTGTTGTGTTGATGATGTAATGAGAGAATACATCTAATTCAAGCAGTATACTATTTGTTCAAGTTTTGAGAAAACACACAAAAAAAAGAGATGAGAACATGTAAAAGAAAAGAAAAACAGGAGATTTTTTAAGGAAAAGGAAACTAATACAAAATTAAAAATTCAAAGTGGGGAAAGAAAAAGGAAGTAGAAAGCTCCTCCCAAAAGTTTGAAAGCACCCCCCCCCCCCAAAAAAAAAGAACCAAAAACAAGGTGCAGATAAAAACTAATTGGAAACCACCACACACACAAAAAAAGTTTAAATATTTTTTCCAACCCTCCCCATCACATGAATTTACAGCTCAAACATCCTCTTCACTCATCACAGATAGCAGTATCTGAATGGTTCCCATTTATGTTGCTGGATAATTGGTTTTAAAGACAGACAGAGAAAGAACACTGTGATATATTGAGAGAGAGAGAGAGAGAGAGAGAGAGAGAGAGAGAGAGAGAGAAACACCAAAAAAACAAAACAAAACAGACAGACAGACAGACAAACTGTTAAAGTAAGAAAGCATACATCCTCAACATACACACACTCATGTATACTCCACCCCTTTTACCCCCACAAACACAGATCTTGCACACACAATGTTAACTTTACCCTGACAAAAACACCGGCAGCTCACCAGCACATTGAAATCACATCACATGATACAGCAAATCAGGTCAACACACACACACACACACACACACACACAGAGAAAACTTAAGAAGAAGATACCCCGGTAATCTTTTTCCCATCATGCACAATCCCAACCTCAATGACATTTTAACTCCGGTGAGAAAACACTGTTGATCCTATCACCTATCCGTGGCTTATCTGCCCACCTCTTCACCCTTCTATACTTCCCCTGCCCTCAGCTGTCAGTCAGTTTCCATGCATGTGTGTGTGTTGTGGCAGAGTTGGTTAGGCACTGAACTTCTGATCCAGAGTTCAACGGTGATGACAGCACTTCAAAGCCCCATTTCATCATGGTGTCTGTGTCCCTGGGAAAGGCACTTTACTCCACTTTTCCTCGCTCCATCCACATGTGGATGGCCACCTGATTCAGGTTGGGGACGGTTAAAATGGCAAAAGCAGAGGACTGGGCCCCACCTTCCTATGCCAAGCCCTAAGACAGTGGATATGAATTCAGTGCCCTGATGGCATTAGAAAGCTATGGGTCCTTTAACTCTCTCTGGATGACGGAATGCGTCATAATTCCTACATAAAATGTATTCGCATTCGGACAATGGAATGGAATAGCATTTTCCAAAAATAAAAATCTATCATGCACTGTATACGTGATTTTGTGATTAGCCATCAGAGTACGCTATTCTGGGTCACTCCACAACTGAATGGTATGATTGGCCAGCCTGTAATGTGTAACCTGTCTTGCACACACGCTGACAAAGTCACAGACCGGTCGCCTGCTCGTGTGCCAGCCTGTTAGCAAAGTGGCATCTGAAGCGGGTTCTTCTCAAAATGTTGTGAAGCGAACAAGGCAGCGACGGCAATGTTTTAGTGTTGCTGAAGTGCTTGAAATGCTACAAACTGAAGAGTTGGACATTGAAGAGGTGGATGATGATGAAGAAGAAAGTGAATTAAGTGCAGAAAGTGAGCATGGCTATGGTGATTCGGGGTGAAAAATTGGCATTATTTTCTACATTATGGCAAAACTGTAAAAATAAGATGAGAAATTTGATTTTATATATATATATATATATATGTAGTAGCCCAACACATAATAAACCAGTTCTGAAAGTTTCATTTTCTTCCTTTGTTTTTTGTATTTTTTGGAATTTTTTTCCAATCCCTTAAAAATGGGCCGTCTGTGGGGAAAAGCAAGAGAGAAAACTTGCCGTCCCGAGTGAGTTAACCTTTTTAACATGTGCACCCACCAATGCCACGCTTCTTAACATGCAAATGTCAGGCGACAAGACTCGAAGATGAACAGGACTCACACAAGGCCTCTAGCCTCAAGTTCAACAACCAAATGAGACATCTAAAGCAATCAGAAGGCAGCTGAAAAGGTTAGCAGAGTTGATTATTTTGTACATAGCTAGCTCCATGAAAACTCTGTTCATCATCATTCCTCCAGATACTATTATAGTTCAGTTCCTAATGAAAGTAAATCTGAAACTTGAAGTTGATTTTGAATTTATAGACTGCCCAAGAATGATTTGTATAGTCTTTTTGATGTAATTTCAATGGATTTGTATTTTTCATTACTTTTTGTCATCATTTATAGGGGTTTTTTTTCCAGCTTTTTACATCATTTCAACCAACCTCGTGGCACTGTTTTGGTCTCAAACTGACCAGTTTTTAAGGAGTATTCAGCCTAAAATGGCCCTTCTGCAGTTAGCTGGGCTGTCAACAGCATGATCTGATTTGTACACAGTGTGGATTTATCTTTGTGTAGCACTTGTCTGATCCCTTGAAGCTGTCAAACTCTATCACACTGTTGTGACCTTGAACTCTGACCCCCGGCCTTGACTTTCAATAGGGTTACTGTTCCCATCATGACCGATCACTGAAGCATGTTTCATGAAGACTGGACATACAAGACCTTACCTCTATTGCACTTCGCACAACTTCATCCTGTCAGTATAAGCCATGTTGTGACCTATATATCTGACCTTGAATTTCAACAGACATCATACTGCCATTATTGACAGTCACAATATCAAGTTTGATGAAAACGACATGAGATATGAACTTATCAACCATTTTACTATTTTGCCAATAAACTCTAATAATGACCTATATCTTTGACCTCTTAACTGCTTATCGCAACATCATAAAAGCAATGGTGGAAAGTTCTTTTTCAAACCTGTTAACCTGCCAAAGTTAGTAATACTATCAATTGTGGCTGCTGAGATTATGCAAACATTGAATTTACCACTGACACACACAAGAAGGAAAGACTGGTTGGACAGCTCAAACTACACAAACCGTGATCTGTATACATCGAGATACCAGAACACTGATCCAAGTTCCAAAATATCTCAGGTGGTAAGATCAAGTGTGAACATACTCACTTTACTTGTAGTTCAGTGTCGCCACAGGGAGAGACAGACAGACAGAGACAGAGAGACAGAGAGAAAGATACTGTGTTTATGTGGCTTCTTTTTCTTTCAGACCATATAAATGTGTTTAAAACCATAATGTACGTGTCTGTATGTTGCATGGCCTTGAAAATGATGGAGCAGGCGAATTAGAATGAGACAGATGACCAGAAAACAAAAACAAACACAAAAAAAGAAAAAGGAAATGAAAAAAGAAAAGACAAAGCAAAACGAAAAGAACAAAAACAGAAAGAAAGGAGGAAAATGATGATGGTGGAAAAAAAAAGGGAAAAAAAGAAAGACTTCCAAGGATGTAAATAAGGATATCAGCAACAAAAAAGGGGAAATCAACTTTAACTCAAAGTGGAAGATCAGCACATTCACAAAATGATTGAATGACTGATGAAAATATCAGTGTGTGTGTGTGTGTGTGGTGTGTTTGTGTGTGTGTGTGTGTGTATGTTTCTGTGTGTGTGTGTGTGTGTGTGTGTGTGTGTGTGTGTGTGTGTGTGTGTGTGTGTGAGTGTGTGTGTCTGTTTGTATATGTGTGTTCTGCTAGTAGTCAAAATGACAAAGTTTTTAATTCATAATTATAATCATGAACAAACACAAACACACAGAAACACACACACACACACAGAGAAACACACACAAACACACACACACACACACACACACACGCACAACACACTACTCACGTATAGGACTGGGAGGCAGTGCGGCAAACGATGCGTCAAAGTTGACAGGCACCGCGTGACCCCCGTGACCCCCATGACCCCCACGCACGGGTGTGCCTGCTGCGATAGGCACCACCGGCACTGACTGGAACGGCACGGGGGACATCGCCCCAACCATCACCCCCCCAGACTGCGGAGGGGGAGGGGGAGGAGCTCCGGGCGCCGACATGGGAACGGGAACGCCAGCAGGGTAGTAAATCCTGGCACCCCTCCCTCCATCAGTCGACCCAGCAGGGACGAAGGCTCGTGACGGCTGGTAAGGCAAAGTCTGGGCTGGGCCCACAGGTACATAGGCCTGCGACCCATAGTTGTATACCCCCTGGGGTGGTGGTGGTTGTTGGGTAAGAGGCGCCCCCACCGCTGCTGTCGTCGGGTAACCGGGGTACCCGGCTGCAGGGGCGTACCCAGTTCCGGTCCCTGTTCCTGCAGTCATGCCAAGCCCCGGGTCGCTGTAGCTGTATTGGGTAGCGATGGGGTCAAAGGCCACCTGAGGGCCTGGAGCGTGTCCACTGGAGGGGAAGAAAGCCTGTGTGGCAGTGGCAGCAGGGGGGACAGCGATACCTCCGGCTGCAGCTGTGGCGGTGGGCGGGGCCTGTGTGGCATACACCGGCACCGGCATGGGGACCACCTGCACCGGTTGCTGGGCAACACCAATGCTCCCTTGTGTACCTCCTGCCACTGCACCGGTCTGAGCCCCTCGAGACGGGCCCTGCACTCCTGCCGTCTGCATGCCTTGGGATAGCGTCCCTTGACCAAAGCCGGACATTCCACCTCCTCCTCCTCCTACTCCTCCTCCTCCCATCCCTCCTCCGCCCACAGCAGATGGAGCCACTGTGGCTTGGGACGGGTGGCTGCTGAAGCCGATGCTCTCCGGGATGGCGAGCTGGGGCACCAGGGCCCCGCGGGAAGGGCTGGACGACAGGGGGTTGAACGGCTCCGGGCGGTGGACAGGTTCAAAGGCTGATGGCACGGAGGCCGTTCGACGGGAGCGGTCTGCCAGCAACCTGCTGCCTCTGTCAGCTGAAGAACCTGGTGGAAGACAGCAATAACATTATTATGAAGAAAGAAGAAGGAGGAGGAGGAGGAAGATGAGGAGGAGGAGAAAAAAGTAGAGAAGCTATAGAAGAAGAAGAAGAAGAAGGAGAATAATGATGATGATGATGATGATGATGATGATGTTATCATGGATACTTATATAGCAAGTATCTTCAGTCAGAGACCAAACTCTAAGTGCTTTATAACACAACAGGCTGCCTACCTGGGAGAAAGAGAAAAAATAATAAGATGACAAAGAAAAGTTCATACAGGCTACAGCACTGAATCTTGTGCAGAGACAAATCAAAGTGCTTTCACACCGGTCATTCACACACAAGCCTAAGACAGAGGGAAGAAAGACACAACTTAAATACATGTCAATCAAAAGATTAAGAAACTGAAGATCAGACAGAGGGGCAGGGGTGGGGAGGGAGCAGCTATATTGAAAAGAGACAGATTTTAGGGCCAGTCTAAAAAGAGCTGAGAACAGAGATACGACGAAGCAAAAGAGCTCTTTCCCAAGTGTAATGTCCTGAGACAGAGAAAGAGCGGTGGCCAACTGTGGAGCGTTTGAATTTGGTAATGCCAAAACAGGCGCATCAACATCATCATGGTCATCATCATTATCATCATCAACATTGCATAAAACTAAAACAGTGAGAGAGAAGAAATATAACCAACGTTTCTTTCACAAAATCAACAACTTTTTCCTTAAAGATGTCAACAACAACAACAACAACAACAAAAATCTAATTCACATGCAGGCATGAAAACATTAATGCTCAACTATGAACAATGCACACAGAAACACAAACATGGACAAAAGAGGCAAGGCCTTCAAGACACACATAATACACATTTTAATGCTTATGGAAAGTCCTGTACTTTTTCGTTTTAAGCATAAGTTTATTCTAATGTCAACATCCACAGATACATAATGCATTCATAGTCTTTAAGTATGTTTCTTTGATACAGTGAATTCATAGTTTTTGAGTATGTTTATTTGATACTGCATATGTCTGTTTGATATATACAAAATAATGTTTCTTAAATTGGGAGGGGCGTATCCACAGATATGTAACGTATTCATAGTTTTTTAGTGTGTTATTTAAACATCGTACATGTCTGATTGATATGTACAAAAATGATTCGTATTTATAGTTTTTTAGTGTGTTTTTTTTTGTGTGTGTTTTTTAAATAGGGGGCAGGGAGTTGGGAGTGTGGAGGGTGAGGGGGCAGGGGGGGAAGTTCCTACCTCTCTCAGAAGAGCGAGAGATCTGCTGGCCCGGAGTGGCCTGCCCCTGTCCCTTCCTGCCCATGGAGGAGCGTCCCCCTGTCGGAGTCTTCGACTCGCGCCGTTCATTGCCCATGTGACCCCCAAAGGTCGTGCGAGGGTCCGCCCCCAGCCCTGAACTCTGGAAAAAAAAAAAAAAAACGAGGAAGAAAGACGCTGGTGAAGCTGCTTGTCAAATGTGTTTGGTTCACGGATATGGATGGATGAGGATTCTTTCCTATTGATTAAACGCACATGTGTGCACACACACACACACACACACACACACACACACACACACATATATATAATCACACAAAGCATTCATAAGAAAAATATAGACTCTTATGTATGGATGGAAAATTGTTACCTTCCAAACAACACATATCAGGAATAATAAAAAATTTATATACATATTCTTTCTTGAGTTTATTCCTGTACTTTCCAACAATTCAGTAACCAACTAACTAACTCTTTATCCTTACTTACAAACAGATAATTACCTATAGATATTCTGACATTAGACAGTGTTTTAAAAGTCAGCTGGCTTCATGGTTAGTGAATCATGTCTGTTACTTTGCTTATTTCCCTCAGGATTTTCTTGCATATTCTGAATTTTTCTTTCCTGTCAGATATGTTGATACATACAGTTCAAGCATAATCCTATACACACAGCACACGCACTTTTTATTTCTCTCCTGCTAAAATCACTTTAGCAAACAGACGTCTAATTAACAGCCAACCAACTCACACACAGACACATGCGCACACGCGCGCACACACACACTCTCTCTCTCTCTCTCTCTCTCTCTCTCTCTCTTATTTCTCTCCATCTAAAATCACTTCAGTGAATAGATGTTTTTATAGCTGCCAACCAACAAACACATAGACACATGTGCACACAATCACACACACACACACACACACACACACACACACACACACACACGTGCGTGCGCGTGCTCACACTTGCATGGTACAATGACACACAAAAATTACCATTCAACATGCTCAGACTGATATTCAGACTTTTTCATTTCCAAGACAGAGATGTTAACTAATTGATAAATAAAACGACTAATGAATATTAAATGAATTTTACCCAACGCCCCTCACCCCCCACCCCACCCCCCTCCACACCCCGATGTGGTCTCACTGATGCCCAATGTTGGGAACCAAACCAAGTATCAAGCATATATGTGTCTCCAGATACAAGAGGGCATATATACTGCTATAATACAGAAAGTGCAATAACACATGCAAAAGTGTGAAGATTAACAAGAGAAACTGGCAGGTACACTTGAGTAGGTCAGACAATATGAAGAAAAGGTACATTTGGGGACTGTTTCTTTTGCAAAAGCTACATTTGGGGAGTGTTTCTTTTGCAAAAGCTACGTTTGTGGAGAGATTTTTTTTAGCAATGGGGACATTTGGTGAGTGTTTCTTTAACTAAAGCTACATTTGGGGGGTGTTTCTTTAGCTAAGGGCACAATTGGGGATTGTTTCTTTAGCTCAAGGTACATTTGGGACTTGTTTCTTTAGCTCAAGGTACATTTGGGAATTGTTTCTTTAGCTCAAGGTACATTTGGGGAATGTTTCTTTAGCTCAAGGTACATTAGGGAAGCGCTTCTTTAGCTAAGGGTACATTTGGGGAGTGTTACTTCAGCTGATGGTTCATCTGGGGAATGTTTCATTAGCTAATGGTAAATTCGGGGAGTGTTTTTGCTCAAGGTACATTTGGGGAAGTTTCTTTAGCTAAGGGTACATTTGGGGAGTGTTTTTGCTCAAGGTACATTTGGGAGTGTTTTTGCTCAAGGTACATTTGGGGAAGTTTCTTTAGCTAAGGGTACATTTGGGGAATGTTTTTGCTCAAGGTACATTTGGGGAAGTTTCTTTAGCTAAGGGTAAATTCGGGGAGTGTTTTTGCTCAAGGTACATTTGGGGAAGTTTCTTTAGCTAAGGGTAAATTCGGGGAGTGTTTTTGCTCAAGGTACATTTGGGGAAATTTCTTTAGCTAAGGGTACATTTGGGGAGTGTTTCTGCTCAAGGTACATTAGGGAAGTTTCTTTAGCTAAGGGTACATCTGGGGAGTGTTTTTGCTCAAGGTACATTAGGGAAGTTTCTTTAGCTAAGGGTAAATTCGGGGAGTGTTTTTGCTCAAGGTACATTTGGGGAAGTTTCTTTAGCTAAGGGTAAATTCGGGGAGTGTTTTTGCTCAAGGTACATTTGGGAATTGTTTCTTTAGCTAAGGGTACATTTGGGGAGTGTTTTTGCTCAAGGTACATTTGGGGAAGTTTCTTTAGCTAACGGTACATTTGGGGAGTGTTTTTGCTCAAGGTATATTTGGGGAAGTTTCTTTAGCTAAGGGTACATTTGGGGAGTATTTCTTTAGCTGATGGTACATTTGGGGAGCGTTCCTTTAACTTAAGGTACATTTGGGGAATGTTTGTTTAGCTCAAGGTACATTAGGGGAGTGCTTCTTTAGCCTAAGGTACATTAGGAGAGTGTTTCTTTAACTCAAGGTACATTTGGGGAATGCTTATTTAGCTCAAGTTGCATTAGGGGAGTGTTTCTTGAACTCAAGGTACACTTCAGGAATATTTCTTTAGCTAAAGGTACATTTTGGGAGTGTTTCTTTAGCAAAGAGTACATTAGGGAAGTGTTCCTTTAGCTAAAGTTACATTAGGGGAGTGTTTCTTTAGCACAGTATCTGTGGCAGTCATGCTGATTTCTCACCTATTCCAGTTCCATTTCTGTTTGTTTTTCTTTCTTTTCATGGACACAGAATCATTGAGAAACAGCACAGAAAGATCCAACCCTTTTTTGTCTTCCTCAAATACCGATGAATCAAGGGAGGAGACTGGCAGCAGTAAACGTACCAACATCGAAAAAAAGAGAGATAAAGGTTACACACTTGTTTGACCCAAACAATTTTTCATGACAGTAATGCCGTGGGTTCTTTCTCAATGCGTGCTGTGTGCGGAACCTCGGTTTAACATCTCATCCAGACTAGGTGCTCAGCATGATTTTTTCCAGTCAAAACTTGGGAGAAAGGGGGAAAGTGGGAATTAAACCCAGACCCACACAGATGCTCCGTTGGCAAATGAGTGTCTTAACCATTCTGCCACCTTCTTCCACAATCCTGCAACTCACTGTGTATGATGCCTTCATGCACGTAATGCAGGTAAACGATTCTTCCTGTTATGATACATGTGCCTGTGTTATGTAAATAATGAAGTCTATGAAGAAAAAAACAAACCCAAAATACTGTGCTAATTCACATTACACCAGTGAAGCTGTATGAGCAAGTGTTTTCATCAATTCAGGTGCCTGTGCAAAGAAAGCCATGGGCTCTGTACAAGTGACACTGGACTGAGTGCTAATTAACATACACCAGTGAAGCTGTATCAGCAAGTGTTCTCATCAATTCAAGTGCCTGTGCAAAGAAACCATTAAATGATGGGCTTTGTACAAGCAATACTGGACTGCTTATCTTTGTGCTTCTGTGCAAGCCTGTATCTGCATATAGGACATCACAAAACAAGGCTGTGCATAAAAAAAATATGCACAAACACACATACACCAAGATGCTACAAGATACCTTTATGTTAACCCTTTTCTTATTCTCCGTTCCACTTCCAGTCTGTTTACAGAAATAAAACCATCTCTGTTAATAGTGCACAGATTTGATTAACTTTATGCGCAAACAGTTTGTGACGCTAAGAGCAAACATCAACAGAAATGGGAAGGTTCCTGAATGTGACTGTGAGGGTTTGCTCTGTGTGTGTGTGTGTGTGTGTGTGTGTGTGTGCTTGTGCTTGTGCAGTGTGTGTGTGTATGTGCATGTTATGAGGGGGTTGTTAGGTGGGGGAAGTAACTGTATGCTTAAATGAATGATTTTTAAGTAACAATGAAATAAAGTTGAAGGCAAATAAATGCTTGCCAAAGCAGGTTTCAGAATTCAGAATCATGTGAACAATCTCAGTAACATCAATGTCTATGGACAGAGAATTTCCTGACATCAATGATTAATCATCAAATGTCTGACTTCTTTTTTTTTTCATTATTCAGCATGTGGAAATGTGTTACATGAAAACCTGTCATGAACTATCCCCAAAATCTCATTACTAGAAACTAACAGCATCTTTTTTTTTTCTATTTCTTTTTTCACCTCACATTTCTCTTCTCATCCACTTTTGAACAAACACATGTGACTCAATACCAAACTCTCTACAAAAACAGAATGACTGTAGACCTTTTTGAAAACAACCTTGCAAAGACACTGCAATCCAGCGAAACAGGAATGTAAAGTACAGTGCTAAAATCGTCAATTAGAGTAATGGTGTCACAACTGTTTGACCAATTATAACCCTCCCTCATAAAAAAACCAAAAAAAACGTTGTTATAGATTACTGAATGGTCAGTTGCAAACTGGAGTATTGAGGTAGTCATGATACAGAGGATAAAATAGTATTAGCATATGGGAGAAATTATCAGTCATGGCATTTTTTGTCATTGTGCAGAAGATGTTATCATAGACATGGGTTGTTAGTGGAAGTCGCACCATATCATAAACGTTTTATCACGAAAAGAAAAAGTTCTCTTATCAATTTCTTTCTGGTAAACAATTCTGACATGATACAAAACTCTTAAAAAGGATGAACTATCCCAATAACTACTATTAATAACAACTGATGGTATTGTTATTCCTATTTTTGTATGTCATCTTTATGTACAATCCTTCCAAATAACCCTTATGATCAAAATCATGTGCTATCCCTCCAAATAAACCTTATAATCAAGGTCATAAAGACCTGGGATAGGCTGCATAAGCCATCTTAGTGGCTTTGAGCTTGCTTAGAGTTGAGAATTTTCTTAGGTCTACAAGAATCAATGAATTCCAAGACAAATTTTTACCCCATTCAGCCCTGAGAGGTATACAGCTTCAGCAGGTGTGCATGCCATATCGATGTCGTCAAACAAAAAAGCAGAAAATATACTGTTTTTCTTCCAAATTACCTGTGGACACATCTGGAAATATTGCACAAGTTACTTCCCTTCCCTTGGGGCTTATGCATATGTAGGATCGTGAAAACCGTTTTAAGGAGACAAATTTTGACGACTGAGCAATGCTCAGGTGCAGGGGTCAACAAATTAACCCTGAGTAAACACAGCACTGCTGTAAGTGCTAGTTAAATGGGAAGTATATGCTGCATTGACTGGAAGTTGTGTACCTTGTGAATGGAGAGAGTAAAGCCTCTTTACTGTCTGATGTTCATTTGTTCTCCTGGCCTCAGTGGTTATTCACAGCACTGCTCAGGTCATTCACATGCAACCACTGCCCTGCTCGCATCTGCTCTATTTCTTTTTTCTACGCAAACCACTTTGGCTCACCTGTCCAGAACGAGACATGGAGGCGTTGGGCAGACCGTCGCCCGTCACCTGCCGCTGTTGCTGGGTGGAGGAGAGGGGGTGGCTGAGTGGTAAGCCTGTGGTAAAGCCGGAGGATCCGAGCCCACTACCTCCCACACCCGCCGAGCTCATGGGTCTGCGTGCGCCCTGGTGACAGACAGAGAGAGGGAAAGAGGAGAGAGTGCAGGGTTGCTTGACAGGTACGTTTCAGTGTTTAGAAGTGTTGACAGGTTCGCTTAACACATACATACCACACATGTACACACAATCACCACAACACACACACACACACAGAGTCACACACAATCACCACCACAACACACAAACACACACACACATGCACACAAACACACACAACACACAGACCCCCTCCACACCCCCTACCCTGCCACACACTCCTCCACCACCACCCCACCCTTGAAAATCCTGACCCACACAACACACTCTTCCAAGAATATCCCCCACCCCCACAACCCCCATCCCCGTAGAAGCACTTTGTGTTACTCCGTGGAAGTAATGCATATTTTGCCTTTCTTGTCAGCAAACATGTCAACAATATATCTCTCTCAGAGATGACAAAGTGTTCTTGAATCTTCTATCTCCTACACACCCCCACACCACCGTCACCCACACCAAAGCCTCCTCCTCTTCATGTATCTTGTATCACATGTGACAGGCACAACAGCCGAGTGGTTTAAGCGTTGGACTTTCAAGCTGAGGGTCTAGAGTTCGAATCTCGGCAACGGCGCCTGGTGGGCAGAGGGTGGAGATTTTTCCAGTCTCCCAGGTCAACATAATTATGTGCAGACCTGCGCGTGCTTGAACCCCCTTTCTGTGTATACGCAAGCAGAAGATCAAATATGCACGTTAAAGATCCTGAAATCCATGTCAGTGTTCAGTGGGTTATGGAAACAAAGAGCATAACCAGCATGCACACCCCCGAAAATGGAGTATGGCTGCCTACATGGCAGGGTAAAAATGGTCATACACGTAAAAGCCCACTCATGTACATACGAGTGAACGTGGGAGATGAAGCCCATGAACGAAGAGGAAACAAAAGTATCGCATACTCACCCCCACACCACCATCACCCACTCCCACACCCCCTCCCCCGACGCCGACGGAGGCGAGGAAGGGAGGGGGGAGGCCGGCCTGGGTGGCGAAGCTCTGGGAATTGGGCATGCCCTGCACGTAGGCCGACTGCATGGCCAGCGTCTCCTTCAGCCGATTCACCTCTTGACGGATGCGCCACAGCTCGTCGTCGAAGCCCGGACCCACTGTGTATATATACGGACGCATGTCTTAGTTATGTGTGATTATCAAACTGAATCATTTGTTTTTGGTAATATGTGCCTTCAAATCAAATCATGGTGCCTACAGCCCCGCTAACCACAAAGGCGACCTCAAAGCTATCACATCTGTATCAAGTCAAAGGTACAATAAGAAAACTACTCATAAGTCAAGCTTTTCACCGAAAAAGATTAAAATCATTCCAGATTTCAAAACATTCAAATCTGATTAAAAATGTTCACTTCTTTCAAGAACTCCATGGAGGGACATCATGAAACAAAATCTCCAGAGAATGTGCCTTGTAATGTCTGTGTCTAACGTCATGCAGATCCCAGCAGTCAAGGAGCATGTGTTTCAGTCATGTGTGCCTTGTACGCATTTGAATGCTTCTGTTCGTTATGTGTGATTATCAAACTGATTTTGGGGGGGGAGCAGTGGGGTGGGGGGGGGGTAAGGGGGTAATGTGTGCATTGTATGCATATGAATGCACATCTTAGTTTTGTGTGATTGTCAAACTGATTTTTTTTTGTAATGTGTGCACTGTATGCATAAGACTGCATGTTTAGTTATGTGTGATCATCAAATTGAATATTTTGGGGGGTAATGTGTGCAATATTAAGCAATGTAAGAACATTTTAAAACGTTTAAATGTCTGCAGAAAAATGTTGCCATAAATCTATTCTGGCATTTCTCAACAACAACAACAACAAAAAAGTTAAAAATGTTATGATACTCATCACCAGGTTCTCCAGTTCTATCATATTCTTTCATTGTGTGGGATTCCAAGGTTTTTTCCTCTCTGACTGGGCAGTCAGTTATTCAAAACATTCAAATGTCTTCCCAGTATTTTCAGGTGATATCTTAAAATAGTGTTCCATTCACACACACACACACACACACAACACGCACACACGCACACACACATCACATCATGCTCTTATTCTGATGAAATTCTGTCAACATTTATCAAAGCACACAGTTCCCTCCCCATATCCAATCCAATCAATACAGAGTGCACATCTACCAACTTTCCTTTGGAAGAAAAGAAAAGAAACAAGCAAACAAACCAAATGAACAGTGAATCACGAGTTACAGCCATGTTCATTCAGCCACTCACCACTCTCCTTCATTTCAATCTTTCAAAACTGCTCGGAAAACACATCTGTTTGAAAACGCCTGTCCACAGACCTTCCTTACCTTTTCAGTTATAAGCCATGCAAACTCTCTCTCTTTCATTGTGTGTGTGTGTGTGTGTGTGTGTGTGTGTGTGTGTGTGTGTGTGTGTGTGTGTGTGTGTGTGTGTCTGTGTGTGTAATTATGTAATACTCGTAGTCTCTCAATCTGTTTTATATCATTGTACACTAAATCATTATTTTTCTTCTTCTTTCTTTTGTGAGTTATTGCGCACGCATGTGTGTGTGTGTGATGTTTATTGTAAAGCTTTTTGAGCTCTCTTTTAGGGGAGGAAAGCGCTCAACGAATGTCCATTATTATTAATATTATTAAAAGCCATGAAAGGCTGTACACATCCGCATCAGAGATGACAAAGTATGATACGACAAGGAGATAACGCAGCCAGTGATGGGACAGCAGCACACACACAAAAAAAAACAAAGCCAAGAAATAAGACAGTAAAGCCATATGGCAGTACCTCCGTCAGGCCCCTGTTGGGCCAGGTAGTCCAGCATCTGGTTGAGGTTCTCTATCTCCCCCCTCTGGGCCTCCAGGATCTCGTAGAGACGCGACAGCTCTTCCTCCTGGGAGGCTGTGCACAACAACACACAACAACAACATTTTAATCGATAAAATCTTCCACTTCTTCTTCATTAGTGGGCTGCAACTCCTACGTTCACTCGTATGTACACGAGTGGGCTTTCACATGTATGACCATTTTTACACCGCCATGTAGGCAGCCATACTCTGTTTCCAGGGGTGTGCATGTTGGGTATGTTCTTGTTTCCATTACCCACCTAATGCTGACATGGATTACAGGATCTTTAACATGCGTCTGATCTGTTTGCATTCACACACGAAGGGGGTTCAGGCACTAAGCAAGGCTGCACATATGTTGACCTGGGAGATCTGAAAAATCTCCACCCTTTACCACCATGTGCCGTTACCGAGATTCGAACCTCAGACTCTCAGATTGAAAGTCCAACGCTTTAACCACTCGGCTATTGTGCCCATCTAACCAAATCAACATTGCTTACTATAGGCGCAACAGCCGTGTGGTTAAAGCATTGTACTTTCAATCTGAGGGTCCAGGGTTCGAATCCCCATCACAGCCCCTGGTGGGTCAAGAGTGGAGATATTTCCAATCTCCCAGGTCATCAGATGTGCAGACCTGATCGTCCCAGAACCCCCTTCATGTGTACATGCATGCAGAAGATTGAACACCCACACTAAAGATCCTGTAATCCATGTCAGTGTTCCGTGGGTTATGGAAACAAGAACAAACTGGGCATACATCTCCTTGAAAACAGACTGTGACTGCTTACATGGTGGGGGTAAAAACAGTCATACACATAAAAACCCACTTGTGTTCATGAGTGAACGTGGGAGTCGCAGCCCACGAACTGAAGAAGAAGAAACACTGCTGATAGTCAGGCCAACCACACAGAACTGAAAAGAGAAACACTGGTCAGAAAGAGACTGGTGTTAAAAACTTTCATTGGAATAACACCAAAAAGCCGAAATCAAAGAAAAGTAATGTTCAATCACATTACAAAATTTCAGTCAGATCATAAATTCAAAAAGTCTTCCAACAAGAACTGAAAAAGCATTAGTTTCAGACTCCCACATTTCCTGTCACAGAGTTGACAGGGGCCAGGAACGAATCACAGTTTATACTGGCAGTAAACAGAAGGTGTACAAAAAACAGCTTTCAGATGTTTGTTTGTATTTATTCATTTGTATTTATTTGTATTTCTTTTTATCACAATAGATTTCTCTGTGTGAAATTCAGGCTGCTCTCCCTAGGGAGAGCGCACCACTACTCTACAGCGCCACCCTTTTTTTTTCCTGCATGCAGTTTGTTTGTTTTTTCCTATCGAAATGGATTTTTCTACAGAATTTTGCCAGGAACAACCCTTTCATTGCCGTGGGTTCTTTCACGTGCGGTAAGTGCATGCTGCACACGGGACCTCGGTTTATTGTCTCATCCAAATGACTAGCGTCCAGACCACTGCTCAAGGTCTAGTGGAGGGGGAGAAAATACTGGCAGCTGAGACATGATTCGAACCAGCGCGCTCAGATTCTCTCGCTTCCTAGGTGGACGCGTTACCTCTAGGCCATCACTCCACAGACAAGCCAACCACAAAATGGCCATTTCAACACTCACTGATCACCTGGCTGGACCAGTCAGACATGTCTGTCACAGGAAGAAGGTGGCAAATGCTTAAAGGTGCTTATCTGCCAGCACAGGTTCTGTGAGGGTCTGTATTCAAATCTCGGTCTTGCCCTTTCTCCCAAGTCTGACTGTAGAACCAAAGTGAGCGTCTAGTCAAATGGATGAGATGATAAACGAGGTTCTGTGTCCAGCAAGCACTTGGTGCACTCAGAACAAACCCAAGGCAACCCTCTGGCAGAATTTTGTAGAAGAAATCCACTCTGACAAGTACGCAAACATATACATGCAATTAAGGTCTAAGGTGTGACTGAGCGCTTTGGGTCATGCTGCTGATCAGGAATTTGCCCAGTGGATGTGGTGTAGCGTACATGGATTTGTCCAAATGGTGTGATGCCTCCTTGAGAGACTAAAACTGAAACTTTCACAGCCAAAGAGCATCACTGACAGATCATCTGGTTGGACATGTCAGCAGCACTCAGTTCGCCCTGCAGTGCTGCCTCCCGGTCGTGCAGCGCCTGCTGCAAGGCGTCCGCCGTGTACTGTGCCTGGTCCAGGTCCTGTGCGATCACCTGGATACGCGCCTCCTGCTTCTCCTGTACACAGGTGTGCATCAACAGGTGTGTAGGTCTGTTTGTATGCACATATATGAACACATCCACACACAATTGCATGCACATGCATGCATGCACGATTCAACACACACACACACACACATACACATACATACACACACCACACAATACATACACATACTCATTTGTCTAATGTTACTTTCAATACAAAAAAATTTAAAAAAAACAAAGAGTGACCCCCCCACCCCCCTCAACTCGTCACCATACATCCCTATGCACCACCATCACATGCTCATGTGATATCATTTTTGTGAAAAGACATTAAACAGACACATGAGAAGCCCTGCACATGAATGTTCACATGTATACTTGCACATACAAATGTGCATGCACACGCTCACACACACACACACACACACACAAACACACACACACACACACATCTATACAATACACACACATACAGTATACTCATTTGTCTGTATTCACTTTCAGAGAAAAAAACACTCACCAAAAGAATGAAAACAGGCACTCCCAGAACCCACTCACACACACACACACACACACACACACGCACACACACACACACAAATACACGAACACACACACACACACACACACACACACACACGCACACACACACACACAAATACACGAACACACACACACACACACACACAAATACACGAACACACACACACACATACACACATTAAATTGCACAGAGCACACAGCACACAAATCAGCCTCTTGTCTGCAAAGAAAGAAAAAATGAAATGAAAGAACGAAGGAAAGAAAGAAAGAAAATCAAATGAAAAGGAAAGGAATGAATGAAATAAATTAAAATAAAACAGAATAGAATAAAATAAAATGAAATGAAAAGAAATTAAATAAGACAAAAATAAAATAAAATAAAATAAAATAAAATAAAATAAAACAACACCAGAACAAAAAACCAAACATCTCACACACCTCCAACAAACTGGAATTCTGGTGTTTGCAAAAAAAAAAAAAAAAGAAAAAAAGGAAACAGAAATAAACTAAACAAAAATTCTAAATACACAAAATGAAAAACAAAAAAAAAGCGCTGTCACTAACCCGCAGCAAGTCAGCCTCCTGTCGGTGTTTCTCCATCTCCTCCTCAAACTGTTTCTGCTGAGCCTTCAGCTCCTCCTGCCACTGAGCCGCTTCTGTTTCCGCCTCCATCACCTGCATGGTAGTGATAATCAATAACGATAGGGAAAGAATTTCTCAAAGTTAATCCAGACTCAATGCGCTGGCAATGGCCCATTCACACGCAACCATGCACAAAAATAACTAACCACATTGTAACAATGCACGCACTCACCCATGGGTACAAAACAGCTTAAATTAATAGTGGAGGGCAAAAAAACATGAAAAACGCCTGACAGAACAGATGAGTTTTAGCTGTGATTTGAAGAGGCAGAGTGTTGGTGGTGCTGAAGACTGAGAGGCAGCTCATTCCAGACAGCAGTGAGTGAAACGGAAACAAATAAAGACCAAGCGACACGCACACAACGTGAGCCAAACAGGCTGGAGTCGAGACAAGCAGAGATACCAGTGCTTCTGAACTCTTTCTTGGAACAGTTTGGAATCTTATATAGGCAGCTGAAGTGTGTGTGTGTGTGCATACGTGAGTGTGTGCCTGTGTAATATTTCTATTTCTCTTGAAAAATACCAGACTAAAAGAAACAGTTTGCTGACAACTTTTCTATTGCACTTGCCAAAAAAACTGAGTGAATGCTAGAAAGAATAAGAGCAAAATAACAAAAATTATGCTTATAATTCAGAACTATAAATGTACATTAAGTATAAAAATACATCATTTTTTTTTTCGTTTATTTTCTTTGTTATCTCAACTGCTTCTTCTCTTAACAACATATAACATATTTGCTGAAATTATGTGAAATTTGTTTCACATTTATAGTTAAAACAATCAGAAATTAACAGTACACTCATTTTGTTTTCAGAAAAGTATAGGTTCTGTATATTCTTAGTTTACAGTCCTCAAAGTCCAAAAACTGCATGGCAAATATGCAACAAAAGCCAGAATAATACATGGGAAAGAAGAGATCAATAGAAGTAGTCAGCACATGCCTTGATGTGCTCTGCACATGTGTGTGTGTGTGTGTGCAAATGTGTGCGAGTGAGCATGCTCATGCACAAGCACCTATGGATATGCATTTGTGTCTAAAAACTGTAATGAAGTTTGTGTATGATTTCAGATACATGTTTGTACCTTTCATGTACTATCCCCCCCAATTTACTTTGTGATCCCGGTACACTTGGTAATAAAGACATATTCTATTCTATTCTATTCTAGTAGGAGTAACAACAGTAGTAGTGGTAGCAGTAGTAGTAGCAGAAGTAGCAGAAGCAGTATCACCATCACTATCATTGTTACTCATGACCCACGCACTTTTCTGGAAGCGTCCTGGTTCTGCTGACGCATGTGTCTCTTCAACTCCATCAGCTCACGCTGAAGTTCGTCATACAGCAGTTTCTCATCAGAATCCAGGGACGATGCTCTGTCAACACTGCCATCAGAAGGGGCATACACGATGCGCACTGGTACTCCCCCCTGAAAACCAGTGCAAAGTAAGTTGATTTACTGCAGAAAAATTCCTAAAGTGTACATGATCAGTGTAAAAATAAGTCAATCCACAGAAGATAATTTCTGAAACTTGTACAATAGAAAAGCAAAATAAACACACACACACAAATAGAAATGAAAAACAGTCAACATGAGTTACCTCCTGTCAACTGACTTTTACCTAACCACTGTACTTTCTTTTTAGATATATAATTTAAATCATCGTTAACAACTGAAAAAAAGCATATACAAACATAACAACATGTTTGTTTTAAACCTACACACAGAAAAAGAAGAAAGACATTGATTACTTCATAATGTATAGTATATAATATTGTGAAGAAAAATCACAAGTTGTCATTGAAGAATCTTTCCTATATAATCACACCCAGGCTCACCAGCCACAGTACCAGTACCAGCATCAGCACCCGCACATCCACAGGAAACATCACTGTCCTGATATTTCTATCTACACACAGACCTTTGTATTTCTGGGTAGGTATTGTATTGTATTTTACTGTATTGCATTACATTGCATTGTATTATCACTCTTTGTCACAACAGATTTCTCTGTGAGAAACTGATGGCTGCTCTCCACAGGGAGAGTGCGTCGCTGAAGTGCAGCTTCACCCTTTTCTCTTTTCTGCCTGCACGTGTATTGGTTTTACGGACATAGTGGCCATCCTTTTTGCTGCAGTGGGTTCTTCTGTGTGCCCTAAGTGCACGCTACACGTGGGACCTCAATGTATTGTCTCAACTGAATGACCAGCATCCAGACCACCTCTCAGTCTAGTTGAAGGGGAGAAAATACTGCCCAGTGTGGGATCTGAAGATATCAACCCTATCCCCCCCCACCCCCACCCCTCCCACTGAGCACTGCAGCCAGGAGGTACCTCTTTCAGTTGTTTGAGTGAGGCCTGTAGTCGCTGCACCTCATCCTGAAGCCTCTTCTTCTCCTCATCGGTCTGTGGGCCACACAACACACAGCAACCAGCGTTAGCTGAGAACCAGACTGACGCATTAACACAACATGCACACATTTTGGTGCTAACTGCGTGAAAATCTATCCATATGTCAGACTTAGAATGGATATTTACACATACACATTGTTGTCATCTGCACAATACTGCATGCGTATTATCAACAGAACATAAACACTTACAACACATACATACTATTACTAATTGCACATCATTACATACATATTACTCCTAACTGCATATCAACACATACATATCATTACTAACTGCACTTTAACACAAACATATTGGTACTAACTGCACATAAACACATACATACTATTACTAACTGCTTACAAGCACATACATATCAATAACTGCACATTAACATGCATACTTAACATGCATACTATTATTAAAAACTGCACACTGACACACGCATATTGTTACTAACTGCACATCAACACATAAATATTATTAATAACTGCACACTGACACACACATATTGTTACTAACTCCACATCAACATATACAAATTGCTTCTAACTGCACAATAACACATGCGAACTGTTCCTAACTGCATCAAAACTATCTATGTATCATCATGGTTGTGTCTTGGGAACCATGAATTACAATGCACTGGCCATCATCAGTACCAATCATGGGTGGACACACACACATGTGGCACCAGAGCCCAAAGTCTGAAGCACACATGCTGTTACAGCTGTGCAAGGAATGCCAACAGGCAGGGCTGGGGACATATTTCTTGCGCGCTAGTCAGGTAAGATTCTCGCAAGACACGCTAGGATGATGCTTTGTTTTTTTCCATCTCAAGACAAGAGTAGCCAGGCTCTCGCGAGTCAGGACTAGGCAGCCCTCACAGCAACTTTGCCGCTATGCAAGAATGAAACCTACTTCCTGCCTCACATTCGTTTCTTTGCGCATGTACTCCTTAACCCCGCCATTCGCTCTCTAGCCACAAATGTGCTCGCAAATTGGAAACACATCTCAGGTGTGTTGCCACGAGCAAACACGTCTCAGGTGTGCTGCCACGAGCAAACACGTCTCAGGTGTGTTGTCAATCTGGAGCAGCTGCAAGGCACTGGAGACAATTTCCCTCTAATGCCCTCACTGCAGTTCCTAACAGAACACACCAACTACTTCTATCCTTCTGTACGACAGTCAATCATGTCCCACTATGACCATCAGAACAGCAGAGGTGGCAAGTACTGTCCCCTGACTATCTGGGCTAGAATTTTATCATAGTGGAGAGTGTCTTGCCCAAGTTTCATCCCCACTCTCTCGGCCAAGACGGTTTTTAGAACAGCTGGCGTTAGGATGGAAATACTGTTATTAACTGTATGAAGCCTATCCAAAGTTTTGTTTGTTTGGGATGTGGGTTTTTTTTTTTACTTTTCCCTTGTATCAGCCATGGACATCAGCATATGTAGTAACCAGTGTATAAGCAGAGTGAGCTTGTACTTACACACACACTCACACTCACGGACCTCCCCCCCCTCCCCTGCACCCCTCTCCCCCACACACTACCTTTTTGTTGTCAAGATTCTTCAGCTGTGTCTCAGCCTGCTTCAACTTTTCCTTCAGTGTCTGGGCTTCTGCTTCAGCCTGTAAAAACAATCATAATAATGATCATCATCATGTTGTTGATGACAAAAAATATTAACAACACTGAAAATATCATCAGTTACACTGAAGGCAATAATACTAATAACAGTAGAAGTAGTAGTAGAAGCAGAAACAACAACAACAGTATCATCATTATTATTATTATTAACAATATTAACAGCAAAAGCAACACCAACAATAACAATAATAATTATAACAACAATGATAACAACAGCAAAAACAACAGAAACAATAACAATAATAATACACACAACATACAACACAAAGCACAAACCAAAATTCATACACCACAACATACACTACAACACATAATGCTCACACACACACACACACACACACACACACACACACACACACAAACATACATACATCCTAAGATACCGGCTATATAGGAAATTTTCTATCTAAAATTACGTTTAAATAACATACTTATGGCAGGGGTCTGACATTCCTGTCCTGTGCAAACTACTATCCGCCTATGCGGAGAAAACGAAACTACGGCTGATAACCTCCCAGAAGTAGGTAACCTCCCCTTTGTCCTGCTGGCTAGCGCCCTCTTTTTCCGGCAACCATTATGACTCCTGTTCCTGTGCTCCCCATTAACATTTTTACCCGCCCATTCTTCGATGTTGAAGTCAGAAATAAAATCTACCCAAATGGGTATACCTGTTTCTGACAAACTTGTCCACCATCTCTGGTTCGACATTCTTACATTCTAATTAACATTTTTACCCGTCGGGAGTACAAAACATACGTGAAAAACTCCAAAACGGGTAAAAATGTTAATTATATATATGTAAGTTTGTCGACTATAGTAGAGGATTTTAAAATGAACTTGTCCACATTATAAAGGTGTCTAAAAAGGGATGCTTTTTGGGGCATTCCATGCACCTAGCAAGGGGCTTAGAAAGAATGGGGGATACACAAAGTGAAAGAAAAAATCGGACCGACGGGTAATTTCGAATTTACCCGTCTGTGGTACAAAACATACATGAAAACGATTGAGACGGGAATGTGTAAAAAAACACAAGTTTGTGTCAGTACTCATAATGAAACTTGTCTCGATTCTAAAGGCTGGTATGTCTGAGTTTGTGGGGCATTCCATGCATCAAGCAATAGGCTTGAAATAGAAAAATTCGTAAAGAATTCGGGAAGCTTGTCGCTGTCACATTTCCAGGAGCGGACATGCACAAACGGGACGTATAAGGCAGTTCGATAAAAAGCGGTCAGTGTACGCAATCGCCAGGTTATTTAAAGTGAAGACGGAATGAACTGTACCATGCTTCGCGAGAGGATGAAAACAGAGTGGGGGACAAGACAATAGGTTCTGATCCGAACATGAACATGCCTGAAAATAATAAAACAGCTTGCATGAAACACTCATGTGTGTGCGACGGAAAAAGAGGATGACGGCAGTCTCCTGTGGTGGGTCCGTTCTTTTCGGCCTGTTTCGTTGTACGTCCTTGCTGTATCGGTTCCGACAGCACTGACCGGGTACACGTAGAAACCGCACACCATTCCCTGTATTGCAGTGCTCAAATACGTTGCACAGAGGACTTCACATTAAAAATGAGCGGGACTGGTGGGACCTTCCTTAACAACGTGCTGTGCAGAAAAGTCACATACCGAAATAGGAAAGTGCATTTTAACGGCCGAGTCAGTGTCCGTGCTGAACTTAATTGGACACCTGTACGTCCCTTTCTCATCAGTGATGCTTGCGCCGGCTGTGAATGTTCAAGTCAGCAATTTCACGTGTGTGTGTGTGTGTGTGCCGGTGTGTGTGTGTGTGTGTGTGTGTGCCGGTGTGTGTGTGTGTGTATGTGTGTGTGTGTGTGTGTGTGTGTGCCGGTGTGTGTGTGTGTGTGTGTGTGTGTGTTGAGAACTTCATACCGTAATTGCCCGTGATGTGTGTTAGACAGCTTCTTTCCTCGACAGCACGCGTCACATACGTGTGTGCTGTGTCCTGTGTTGCATGTCAGTGTGCTACTGGCTTTCCGCGGAGAAATGAGGATGAGACATAAAATATTTAGCTGCACAGATGGCCATTCTTTCCGTACGCACACAGTTGTTCATGTTACGTTCTGAACCCATTGTCTAGTCCTCCACTCTGGTTTTCACCCTCCCGCGAAGCACGGTGCAGTTCATTCCGTCTTCACTTCAAGTACAAGATTGTGCACAGTGACCTCTTGCCTACGTCCCCTTCGTGCACATCCACTTCGGCAGACAGGACAGGTCGTGCATGTACAATCACAACATTCCTTTAACATGTGTCTGGCAGTGTACAGTGACAGCTTCATTCCGTGTTTGTGTGTCCGTATAGTTGCCAGGGCTCAGGCTGACTTCATTCCATGACTTATGATGTTGTGCGTGCCAGTGTACACTCACAAGTTCATTCCGTGATAATGTGTGTAGGGTTGACAACTTCATTCCAGGATTGTGTGTGTAGGCACTGACAACTGACTTCATTTCATGGTTTGGTGCGTGTACACTGACAATTTCATTCCGTCAAAGTGTGTGTGGGGCTCTGTGCAAAACATGTGGATTCATGTATCAGTAAGTACAATCACAAACCCTTGTGTCGTCGTGCACTTTCATTTTCAGCCTCGCATGAAGACACCACACTTCATTCCGTTTACAGTTTCGAAGTGCACAACTCAATACCTCCAAAAGCAGCACTCCATTTTTAGACACCTTTCTAATGTGGACAAGTTCATTTTAAAATTCTCTACTATAGTCGACAAACTTACATATATATAATTAACATTCTTACCCGTTTTGGAGTTTTTCACGTATGTTTTGTACTGCTGACGGGTGAAAATGTTAATTAGAATATAAGAATGTTGAACCAGAGATGGTGGACACATTCATCAGAAACAGGTATACCCATTTGGGTAGATTTTATTTCTGACTTCAACATGAAGAGTGGACAGGTAAAAATGTTAACATTGCCAAGATACCCACCTTGCTTTTCACCTTCTTGGCTTCCTCGACTTCACGAAGGCTTTTGTTCAGCTTATCCTGGGCAGTCTGATAGATCTCCTTGAAGGAGGCTCCAACAAAGTCATCCTTGTTCATGGGGTCTGCCGGACTCTGCAGCATTTAATAATAATAATAATAATAATAATAAAGATAACAATTAAGCAGCATTTAATACTACTACTACTACTACTACTAATAATAATAATAATAACAATAATACATACTAAAGATAACAATAATTATAATGATAATATTGATGATGGTGGTGGTGATGACAATAATAACAACAGCAGTAATGAACGCCATTTTTGTACACTGCATTTCTGTAAGAAAAGTTAAACCCCATGCACTGACAACTGCCCATCCATAGGCAGCCACACCAGAACATGACTGACCACACTCAACCACACACACACACAACTATGAGCAGAAAACAGCTGGAGGGAAAAAAATCACAAAAAACATGCTGCAAAACAGATGAGTTTTTAGCTGGGACTTGAACAGTGGGAGTGTTGGTTGGTGCCACTGAGATGAAATAGATTGTTGTATTGCACTATATTGTATTGCATTGCATTGCACTGCATTGTGTTGCATTGTATTGTATTGTATTGCACTGCATTGTATCGTATTGTATTGTATCATATTGCACTGCATTATATTTTATTGTATTTCATTGTATCGTATTGTGTAGTGTCATCTCGTATCATATCGTATTGTATTGTATTGTATCGTATTGCATTGCATTATATTTTATTGTATTATATTGTATCGTATTGTGTAGTGTCATATTGTATCATATCGTATCATATCCTATTGTATTGTATTACTCTTTGTCACAACATATTTCTCTGTGTGAAATTCAAACTGCTCTCCCCCATGGACATAGCATTGCTACTGTGCAGCTTTGCCCTTTTCTTTTTCTTTTTTTTTTTCTGACTGGAGTAAAAATGAAAGAAGGGAAGAGCCAGAAGAGAGAGAAGAAAGAAAGGAAGACAGAAAGACAGAAAAGAAAAAGCAAAGAAAGGAAGGACGACTTTCATCTAATGTCCCAAGACATATACTGCTAATTGTAGATGAAAAAAGAAAGAGAGAGAAAAAAAGAAAGATAAAAGAAAATAAGAAAGTGAAAGAAGAGAAAAGAAAAGAAAAAGAAAAGAAAAAGAAAGGAAAAGAAGAGAAAGAAAAAGAAACACACACACAAAAAACACAAGAAGTTGAAGGGGGAGGGGGGCAGAAAGTTCTGAGAATTCTTTAAATCTTATTACTTTTTAGTTCATCTTATCACCATACACACGTTTTTCTTTGCACAGACCTTGTTGGTTTTGAAGTCGTGGGTGAACTTGCGCAGACGCTTTTTGAGTTCGCTGGGCTTGAAGCCGCTGTCATCGTCCTGCTGGTGCCTCTGCTGTAGATCCTCCATCTGGTCCCTCAGTGACGTGTTCAGCGCCTGCAGCACACACACCCAGGGACACGTGGAAAAGGAGATGGGTGGACAGTAGTTTGTTGCTTTTTCAAGCGACAAGAGGATACCTATTTCTCCGTTTTTGGTTTTTGACCAGGCTGCCTTAAAACGAGTGAGAAGAAGAAAACTGAGATGCCTTGTGTTCTTCAGAGTCTTGTTGTGGTTGAATCATGCGTGTGCACACACACACACACACACACACACACACACTCTCTCTCTCTCTCTCACAAACACACCCACACTCGCATACACACACACACACATATTCGCGTATGCACACACACACACACACACACTCACATACACACACATTCACATACACATATACAAACACAACACACACATTTTCTCTCTGTCTCTCTCTCCCTCTCTCTCTCTATCTCATACACACACACTCTCTCTCTCTCTCTCGCCCTCTCTCACACACCCCTTCAACACACTCCCCCCCCCCCCCCAACAACCTCCCCTGTCACACACACACTCTCTCTCTCTCTAACATATGCACACCCACCCACACACACTTTCTCTCTCTTTCTCTCCCCCTCCCCTCCTCCACATGCACACTCTCTCTCTCTCTCACATACCCACACCATCCCACCCACCCACACTTGCTCTCCCTTTCTCTCCCCCCACACCCCTACACACTCTATCTCTCTCTGACATACCCACACCCACCCACATACACTCTCTTTCTCTCCCCCCCCCCCCAACCACACTCTCTCTCTCTCTCTCCCTCTCTTTCACATACTCACACCCACCGACACACACACTCTCTCTCTTTCTCTCTCCACCACACCCCCCCACCCACACTCTCTCTCACATACACACCCACAACTCCCGCCCCACACACACACTTTTCCACCACACAGACGCACTCTCTCTCACACACACACACACACACATACACACACACACATACACACGCACGCATGCACACACACACACACACACACAAACATACCTCCACCCCCACACCTCCCCCCACACACATTCTCTCTCTCTCTCACCCCCACGCACACACCCCACTCCTTCCCCCACCCCATCACCCCGCCCACACCCACCTTTGCAGCCTCGAGCTGAGCGAGGATTTTCTTGGCTTCCAGGTCCTGTCTGTTAGCGTCCTGCACGCGCTGCGTCATCTTCTCCAGCCTCTCTCTCTCCGTCTGCAGCTGTCGCTCCATCGCTGCTCTCTCCGCCTGGCCAGGGGTCGTCACAGTGAGGTCATCGTCAGCACAATGACCACCATGACCATTATCATGATCATCATCATGACGATACTACCACTACTATTAAAATGAATAATATTAACAATGATGATAACAATAATAATAATAATATAATGATAATGATGATACTCACTACTATGAATAATGATAACATAACAACAAGAATAACAACAACAACAACAGTAACAATGATAACAAATAATTATGATAATGATGATGATGATATAACAAGAGTAAGAAAATGAAGAAGAAAAAGAATAATATAACAACAAGAATAATAATAAAAACAACAACAGTAACAATGATAACAAATAATTATGATGATGATGATGTTGATGATATAACAAGAGTAAGAAAATGAAGAAGAAAAAGAACAGCATCAACCAATAACAACCATAATAACAATAATGACAATAATAACAGTAATGAACCTGAGAACAATAACAACAACAACAACAATAATAATAATGATAATGATGATGGTGGTGATAGTAATGATGACGATGATGATCATGATAACAATGATAACAACAACAACAATAAAAAAATTGATAATGATTAGGCTTTTCTTTAGCACTATTTGAATAGTTCCTTCTCCTTCTTCAGAGACATAAAGTTGAATGTAGAGATTTGATGAAGCGAAACAGAACTATGAATGTCTTGTGTTCATGATAAAAAAAAAACAACAACAAAATGAAAGAGAATATGACAAACAAACAGAACTTAAACATTTTGTGTGAAAGATAGTAAAAAAAACACAAAAAAAACCACAACAAACATGACAATCAAACAGAACTGTGTCTCTGTATCTTTTGTGTGAATAATAACACAAAAAAAAAACAACCATGAGAATCAAACAAAATTGTGTATGTTTTGTGTGAATGATAGCAAAAAGAAAAAAACAACAAAAAAAACAACAAAAAAACATGACACTCAAACAGAACTGTGTCTGAGTGTTTTGTGTGAATTATAACAAAACCAAATAAAAAAAGATGACAAACAAACAGAACTGCATGTGTTGTGTGAATGATAACAAACACACACACAAAAAAACATGACAAGCAAACAGAACTGTGTATACTTTGTGTGAATGATAACACATTCACAAAAACAAAAGACAAACAGAACATGTATGTTTTGTGTGAACGATATCTAAAAAAAACAAAAACAAAAAAACAACTACATAAAAACATGAAAAACTAAAAGAAGTATGCATGTTTTTGTGTGAATGATAACCCCAAAAAATGACAAATAAACAGAATGTTGTCTCTCTGTGCGTGTGGTTTTGTGTGAATGATAACCCCAAAAATGACAAATAAACAGAATGTTGTCTCTCTGTGCGTGTGGTTTTGTGTGAATGATAACCCCCAAAAATGACAAATAAACAGAATGTTGTCTCTCTGTGCGTGTGGTTTTGTGTGAATGATAACCCCAAAAATGACAAATAAACAGAATGTTGTCTCTCTGTGCATGTGGTTTTGTGTGAATGATAACCCAAAAAATGACAAATAAACAGAATGTTGTCTCTCTGTGCGTGTGGTTTTGTGTGAATGATAACCCCCAAAAATGACAAATAAACAGAATGTTGTCTCTCTGTGCGTGTGGTTTTGTGTGAATGATAACCCCAAAAATGACAAATAAACAGAATGTTGTCTCTCTGTGCATGTGGTTTTGTGTGAATGATAACCCAAAAAATGACAAATAAACAGAATGTTGTCTCTCTGTGCGTGAGGTTTTGTGTGAATGATAACCCCAAAAATGACAAATAAACAGAATGTTGTCTCTCTGTGCGTGTGGTTTTGTGTGAATGATAACCCCAAAAAATGACAAATAAACAGAATGTTGTCTCTCTGTGCGTGTGGTTCTGTGTGAATGATAACCCCAAAAAATGACAAACACAATGTTGTCTCTCTGTGCGTGGGTTTTGTGTGAATGATAACCCCAAAAAATGACAAACAGAATGTTGTCTCTCTGTGCGTGTGGTTCTGTGTGAATGCCAACAACAACCAAACCCATGGCCGTCACCTGTCCTTTCTTCTCCGCCTCGGCCAGGGCCTTGTTCAGACGCTTCACTTTTTCCTCCGCTTCCTCCAGGCGACTCTGAACCTCCATGTCTTTTTGCCGCGATCTGTGCAGGTCCTCCTGCAGACTGGTGCTGGCGTTGTGCGTCTTGCTCAGCTCGCGCTCCGCCTCTTCCAGTTGCTGGGGGGATGGATGGGACGAGAGGACAGTTTCAGTTTCAGTTTCGAGGTGTGAGGGCATGCGGACAGATTTGTATATGATAAACCACATCTGCTGTAAATAAGACTTCTTTTTTTTTAAGGCAGCAGCAAATACCTGACCTTCATAAAAAGTCAAATGCATTGATAAAACAAACCGTGATAAAACAGAAACAAAGTAAAATGACAAAAACAAAAGGAAACACATTAAAGTAAGTGGGGGAAAAAATAAAATAAAAGTAAAATGAAATAAAATCACATGAAAATAGACTGAGATAAGGAAAATAAATTAATGAAATAACCGAAAATGAAACAAAGACATGAGAAAAGAGAAATAAAGTGTAGTAAAGTGTAAATGAAATACACAAAAAAAAGATGACAAGCCATGAGACAGGTATCAATGCAGAAAAGAATACTGTGTTGAGATCTACCTGACTCAGGGTTCAGAACACAATTCAAAGTCACCATTGGGAAAACAAGCAAAATAAATCCAAAAGCAACATAATATCTCAAGGTTGGAAATTTCCTAATGGCAAATGAAGATTTATTCAGGGAAAAATATGCATATTAGATGGCTGCTTTCCACTAGCAGAGACACCTCGTCAGCAGTATGCAGTCTAATTTCTTTGGGTTTTTTCACCCTCATCCTGGTGAAGAGAACTTCAAAATCAAATCAATCAAAAACCCTCATGCTGTTTAACACTTTGTACCATGAGTACTGCTCTATCCTAAATACCCAGTTACTTCCCTTGGACTGAGCATGGCCGTGTCTGTACTGAGTGGGCACGTTCAGTTTCACTTTCTCAGCAAGCTGCATTCTCATTCAGCTCTGTCAGCTTGTTGTCTTCGGCCTCTACTGGCTTGCCAGTGTTTTCACAGGGATTAAGCGTGTTTCTGAAGATGTTGTGTGCATTTTATGTGTATGGTTTTGACAGTGCAGTCAGCTGTTGTAGGGCTGGTCCACAGCAGATGCAGTGATGAAATACAAAGTGTTAAATTCTGACTTAATCCGATTGACACTGACATGGATATTCATATTTACACAGCACATATCCATGGTCAGAGACCAAGCTCTAAGCACTTAGCAAACACTGGGTCATTTGCACAACAGGCTGCCTGCCTGGGCAGAACTGACTGATAGCTGCCTTTCGGCGCAACATCATTCGTTTTCTGTGTTATTCAGTCGGGCTTATGTCATGCACACACATGTACATCAGAGTGGATTTTACAAGTAAAATTAGGCACAGACAACGTTCTTGTTGCCGTGGGTTTTTTTTTACATGCACTCAGTGCATGCTACAAAAGAGACCTCAGCAAATCATCTCATCAAAATGGCTAGCATCCAGACCAACACTCTTGGTCTAGAGGAGGGGGAGGGGGAGGGGGGGAATTCTGGCAAGTGTGGGATTAGATCCCTTAAACTCAGACCCTCTCGCTGACTGGGTGGATGAGTTACCACAAGGCCATCCCTCTCCACACCGCCACCTGGCCCACACCCACCTTCTGCAGCACCTTGGCGTTCTGAGCCTCCGAGTCCAGGATGGCCAGCTCTGCCTCCAGACGACGGATCTTCTCCTCCAGAGCCACCTTCTCCTCCAGGAGCAGCTGAAACTCCTGCCGATGCTGCATGCTCTGACCCTTCACCCCCTCCAGGTAACCCTGGAGACCGCTGACGATGTCGTCCAGCTCAGATTTCAGCGACTCGTTCTGCTCAATTTGATCTGTCAGCAAAGATATTGTTAAGGTGATCAAAATCAATAATACCAAAAAAAACAAAAAAAACCCCAAAACATAATAGCGGTATTATCTAGTCTAGCTCAGATTTCAGCAACTTGTTCTGCTCAATTTGATCTGTCAGCAAAGATGTTGTGATGAAGATCAAAATCAATAACACCAAAAAAAATAATAGTGGTCTAACAGATTTCAGGGACTCATTCTGCTCAATTTGATCGGTCAACAAAACAAAATCAATTGTGATGATGATCAAAATCAATAAAATTAAAAAAAATTTTTTTAGAGCCATACTAGTCTAGCTCGGATTTCAGCGACTCGTACTGTTGAATCTGATCTGTCAGCAAAGGTATTGTAATAATGATCAAAATCAATAAAACCAAAAATAAACTAGTGGTACTATCTAGCCTAGCTTGGATTTCTGTGACTCTTGATCTGTCAGCGAAGATATTGTGGTGATGATAAAAATCAATAAAACCAAAAAATAAATAACAGTACTATCTAGTCTAGCTCGGATTTCAGCAACTCTTTCTGTTCAATTTGATCTGTCATCAAAGATATTGTGACGATGATCAAAATCATTAACACCAAAAAAATAACAGCAGTACTGTTTACTTTTGCTTAAATTTCAGACTTGTTATGACTGATCTACTACAAAAATAGTGACAATGATAAAAATAAAAAATAGCAAAGGTAATAGCAGTACTATTCCATTTAGCTCAGACTTTATAGCAGTACTATTTTGTTTAGCTCAGACTTAACTCACTCCGGACGATGGAGCGCTATAGTGTTCCTGACGTGAGGTAGCGTTTCGGACAACAGAACGCTATAGCAGTTTCCACAATTAAAATTTTTCCATGTTTTCCTTATGAGGTAGCATAAAAAGCGCAGCTACACCGGGCATTGCAAGCGTGTCAAGGGCCAAATGGAAAGTTTATTTGTGAGGTTCCGTAACTATACACTCGCTAGCCAGCCACTGATCTTGGTACACCACATGACAAACTAATCTGCATACATATTGAAAATGGCATCACAGGCGATACAAGTGGAAATTTTTGGAGCAAACTAGATCACGACAGCAGCTTTGTACTGCTGCTGAAGTGATTGAAATGCTTCAAGCTGAAGCTCTGACATCGACAAGGATGATGAAGACGTCAAATCAAGTATCTGAAGAAAGCTACCAGCAAGAAGTTACTGACAGTGACTCAGCTTCTGAGGGCTGTGAAGAGAGTGAGAGGGGTGGGCGTACACATGACGTGAGCGGGTCAAGTAAAGGGAGTTTCATTCAGTTACTTTGTGTTTTGTATTTTTTGTGATTTTTTTCCTAATCCAAACAATGGGTTGACTGCAGGGATAAGCAAAGGAGAAAACTATTTGTCCAGAGTGAGTTAATAGCAGTACAATTTTGTTTAGTTCAGACTTAATAGCAGTACTATTTTAATTTAGCTCAGATTTAAAATTCCTGTACACTTTCTTTTTGATTTCATCTATTAAAAAAACAATAATTCTAAAAAGCAGTAACAACAAGGACAATAGTAACACTATTTTGTTTGAATCAGATTTTGTTGACAAGTTTTTTTTCAATTTTATGTTTAAAAAAGACATTAATAGCAATACCCACAGCAGCACTACAACCGCTGCTACCACTACTAATATATGTTATTTCTGCTACTACTACTACAATAGCCACTGCTATTCCCATTACCAGTAACACAGCTGATGATGCTGAAGATGATTAAAGCTGAGTAAAGAAGCAACAAAACAACGGAAAATGTAGTACTAAAAATGCACAACATTCAAAGACAAAGAAACAACAAAAACGGCGCACAAACCTCCGGTCAGCTGCTCTTCAAGACGCTTGATTTCATTGGTTTCCTTGGCGATAGACTGCAAGGTGGTTTCCAGGTCATGCTGCATCTGTCCGTACGCCAAGTGATCTTCGTTGATCTGCTGTTCGCAGCTTGACAGTTCTTTCTGCTTCTGATGCTGTTGGAATGGGGAAAAGAAAGATAATTCAGTTATGTCATTCTCTTTCCAGGCCCCGTCCTCTTGGAATAAGCTCCCTCTTTCCCTCCGCAGTTCGGTTTCTCTGTCATCCTTCAAATCTTCTCTTAAAACTACTCTTTTCACATCCTGATTGGCATCTCTATTTCATTCCTCTCCAGTTTGTGTGTCCCTTCTGCGTGTGCGTCTGTTGTGTGCGTGATAAGAGAATGGCAGAATCGTGGTGGAAGTGGTGAATGACCCTTGATGCCTGTGCTGTTTCATCCCAGTATACTTGTCCTATATGTGACCCTCCACCACGAAATGAGTCGCTTTGCACCAGAGGTCGATTTTTAGTTATTGGTATATCATAAATCTGCAATAAATGACCTTTACAGCGAAAAAAAAAGTTTGTAAATTGGATGATTCTGTGAAAAGTTATTGTGATTTGAAGTTCTAAAGTCGCGAAAGTAACGAACTGAGAAATCAAGGCCGAAAAGTTTTGGAACATGTTCATAGCAACCACATACTTCTAAGCAAGATATGTTCATGAAATTTGGCACACACATACTTAGTGGCAATATCCACAATTGCACAAAGTTTGAAAGAAAAATATTGAGTGTATTTGATTTTATTCAAATAAGAATTTTCTAAATTTTTTTGGAAAGAATTGCAACTGAAGTATTAGTATACTTACTTTTTAATCAGCTCAACATGACTAAAAACCTTCCAGTTTTAAGATCAGTTTTGTTGTGGTGTTGTTTGTGGTCCAATTACTATGAAACTTTTGCTTTGTATAGTATGTGTACTAAAATTTATGCCAGATTAGAGGTAAAAAATGCTAAATCATGATGCTGAATCATGTAATTGTTGTAATTCAATGTGCTCACTGGCTTAGTGTGTTTGTGATATTACCATAATCCATACAACAAGCACAACAAAATAACAAAAAAGATCCACACAACAAAACTGCTCATACAAAAGGTACAAGTTCATGTGTGTTTTATCCCAGCATGGCATCAAATGAAATACATTTCATAATCCAAATGAACACTTCAAACACTTCATCTGCAAAGAAAACCTACTTGTCAAACCCATACTTCACACAATAAAGACACACAACCTCATCAAACAAACACTCAATCTGCTAAAAAAAAATAATAATAAAAAAAAAATAAATAAAAAAATGTGCAGATATGTGGCACAGGTAATCAATTCTTGTGGTACAAAGTGTCATCAGGGTGGATGGTGTTGATATTGAACCTTCTTCCTCCACTCTTTTTTCTCCACCGGTGGTGTCAGTATGTTCCAAAAATGCATGGTTTATCCTGAAACAGTTTGTTATGTAATACTTCTTTATCTCTTTTCATTTCCTTTGTTTTGAATTATTTTCTATATGTTCTAAAGTTTATTCATTAATGCTAATAATATTAGATTAAATATCAACAGTAATTTCAGTTTTGTACATTTACATCACAGCTTTCATTCTTTACACAGGACTTTACAAAATGCTTTACTTCTAGTTCTATGTATTTTATCAGAAAATAAAAAAAAGAATACACTTATTATATATATATATATATATATATATATATATATATATATATATATATATATATATATATATATATATATATATATATCATAATATAATCAGACAAAGCAGTTTACTGATAATAAAAGTATGAAATAGTGATTATTAATGCTGTATCACTATGAGTATCAGTGTGCATATCAGTGTGCATGTGCATGACATGCTGCAATCCATTAAGTTACTTTATGCATAGTGGCATGTCAAGCACATGCACACTTATATCATTTATGTAAATGTCTGTGCAAAAGTTTACAATTCCATACATGTACATCTAGACAAAGTTTGTAAAAAGAAACTAAGTTTGCACACTTCATGGTAAATTCATACTATAAATCATAGTACATTAACAGTTGACTCACTCACTCATAGATAGTTCACCAGCAGACATTTCTTTAGTTGACAGTGTAGTTAGTTTGGTGGTGTTGCCTCTCCTTCTGATGACATGACTTGCCAGCAGTGATATCAGAATTATTCATTGGTGTACAGGCAGGCATATAAAGTACCATCATATCTTTCAGGGCTGAAAAAGAAATTGAACTATTAGTACACAACTCTATATTTATTTAAAACAACACACACACACACACACACATTGAACTTTTAGTACACAACTCTATATTTATTTAAAACAACACACACACACACACACACACACACACACACACACACACACACACACACACACACACACACCCCAACCTGACACACATTCACATAAAATATCCATTGAAGCAAATTCTGTGAAACTGAAAACTGTTCATAATGTCATGCCCCTGAACCTCCCCTTGCTCAGTTAAATGGTTAAACTGTGAAGGGGCAGTGTGTGAGTGTGTGTGTGTGTGTGTGTGTGTGTGTGTGTGTGTGTGAGTGAGTATGTGACTCACTGTGTGACACACATTGTGTATGTGTGTGTGTGTGTGTGTGTGTGTGTGTGTGTGTGTGAGTGACATGTATACACACTGTGTCACACATTGTGTGTGTGTGTGTGTGTGTGTGTGTGTGTGTGTGTGTGTGTGTGTGTGTGTGTGTGTGTGTGTGTGTGATCTTTTAATTAACATTCTGTTAATTTCCTCAGATTCACTTTATTCTTTCAATCATTTTTATTCCACATGTCAAACAGTTAATTCCTGTTCCAATGTAAGACAATAAATCAGTCTCGAGTCAATCATTGTTAAATAAATTATTATCAATTGATTATACCATCATTACATTTCAGTATTTGTCAATGTGGGTAAAATAAGAAAGCTTACCTTCAGACACTTCAGCTATATCCAGTCCCCCAGTCACTTTGCTTGCATATTCCTTGTGTGAGCTGTGAGAAACCCAGTTCTATCACTTCAGTGCAGCAAGTCAGTTTCACTTGTTTCCATGTCAGTCACAACACTGATGGCACCTGGTGCATGTGATTTCGGCAATTACAGACGAAGGCTTCCAATCTTTCTGTATCTAGTGCAAATGTTGATTCGTCATCTACATCAAAATTAATATTATTGTTGATGAAAACTGAACGACAATCCTGCGTCGTCTGCTTTCGAAATCAGCGTTGCCTTCGTGTTCACTGAGATCGATTTCATGAACGGTCAGTTCCATCAATGAAGTACTGGGTTAGAAACTCACAAATGTCGTCTTCTTCACTGACTGGCAAAATGTGTGCAACGCAAGTGTATCTTGTCAGGAAATCGCCAAGTCACTCTTGAAAACGTGCTTCCGAACCCTGCGACCATGTTTATTTGAGCTGGCGTGCTGAATGGCTGGTTTTGTCACGTGGCCTCTCTCGGCCAATGACAGAGGGGATTTTCCTTCATAGTGACGCATTGTTTACGTAGTGTATCCTTATTTTGAAAGCGACGATTCGCTCGTAGTTAAAAAATCAACCAATGAGAAGGACATAGATTGAAAGAGACGGACTTGACCTTTAAAACAATGTGTGATTCGACCGGTCGATTCCAAGAGATGACGGAGGGCAAGCTTGTCAAAGTTGATCGATTTTGCGAAGTCATAGGCGATCAGAATGACGGGTTAGGCATTTTAAGCACACTTTTAAGGCAAAAGAAGACACAGTTATGCCTAGATACTTCAATATGAGATAAAAGAAAGCCTAAAGTTTACTATGAAGTCAAAATCTGAAAATCGACAACCTGACCCCCACCCGCCTAAAATCGCCGCTAGCGGGAAAGTTGGTCAGGGACAAAGCGACTCATTCCGTGATGGAGGGTCACATATGTATTCTTGTTTTTGTAAGCACTTAGGGCTTTGGTAAGATTAAGCACCATAAATGCCCATTATTATTATTATTATTATTATGTATTAAGTGACAACATACACTAGTTAAGTTTACCAGTGAAACCTCAGAGAAAGGCAAACAGAAACAAAACCAAAGAATTTTCGAGAGAGAGAAAAAAAGGAAAAGGCAAGAAGTGGTGAAATGTTAAACCTCACACAGGACTGCCAAAGACTGGCAGAGAAAGCTGTTTTATTTCTCATAGATCTCTTCACTATAACAAGATTATTAATTCACTTTTTTTCCACAGCTCTCCTGAATATTAGGAAGTGATATTCTTTTTGTATGGCTCTGTCACTATGAGGAAGTGATTACTAATTCACTTTTTTTTTTTCTACAGCTCTCCTGAATATTAGGAAGTGATATTCATTTTGTATGGCTCTGTCACTATGAGGAAGTGCTTACTAATTCACATTTTTTTCTACAGCTCTCCTGAATATTAAGAAGTGATATTCATTTTGAATGGGTCTTTCACTATGAGGAAGTGATTACTAATTCAGATTTTTTTCCACAGCTCTCCTGAATATCAGGAAGTGACATTCTTTTCGTATGACTCTGTGACAAAGCAATTACTGTCATCAGTTGGGGGCTTAGTATGTGGTGTCCAAAGTATGTTAAATCAGAACAGGAGCTACTAAACTCCACCAAAGTGACTCAGCAGCAGTGCAGGGTCTCCTCTGGCATGTGTCCTCCCAGCGACCTAACATAGACAGACTTCTGTGGACTGCCCACGCTGTAACTGCTATACACGAACCTGGGTGTAGCCCTGTATGAGGGGTAATCTGAATGAACAGCATGAGAGTAATGCCACCGAAACGATACAGATGATGGGGCAGGAAAGGACAAAATAATGAGAAAAAAAGAAGTGTGTTGATGATACGTACACGTGCTGGAGATCCATAGTCCAGGCCCTCCATGTCAGCCTTGAGCTGAGTCAGCTCAGAACGACCATGCGAGATGGACTGCTGGATGCGGTCAATCTCATCCTCCATCTGCGTCGCATTGTCCCGCATCTCGTTCACCTGCAAACAGTGCTTTCACTTGACGTTCACAACAGAACAGATGCTTGAACAAAAACTTTTTGAAGCAGATAATGTGTATTGTATAGGGATCAGTCTGCACACTTTGATGGACGCTGACTTTAAACTTAAACTCATAATAGTCTTCACACACAGCAGTTGTATGAACAGATAGATAGACAGATAGATAGACAGACAGATAGATAGATAGACAGACAGACAAACAAACTGATAGAAAGATAGACAGATAGATTAGACAGATAAATATAGATAGAGAGAGAGAGATCGATGGATTGATCGATCAACAGATAGATACATACATTTACAGAGAATGACAGAGAGACAGGGAGAGAAAAATAAATTCCCATGTTATATTTTTCTATATACACGCATTACTGGGGGGGCAGTGGGGAGGGAACAAATGATGCAAAACAACACTTCAGTCACAGCAAAAATGTCACTATTCTTTTCTTTAACACTGCATTTGCAGAATTTACACCTGTCAGCCTATAGATCTGTTCACCAAGTTATCAAGAACAACAGCAAACCCTGCCATCTTCAAATGACTTACTGTCTGCATCTTCTTGGCAAGCTTCTGGCGTATTTTGAACTTGGTGTCATCGCGGAACGGCTCGGGAGTGTTTCTGTCCGGCGCCATCTTCTTCAGCTCCTGTGTGGCATTCAGCAGTTTTTGTTCTGTGGAGCTCAGGTCTGTCTGCAGCGTTTTTAGTTTGTCTTCAGCTGAAACGTGGAATAATGTACAACTAAAATAAAGCTTTCGTATTCAAGTCGAGTGAATTTCTTATCGTGGAGTGGTGACCTTAGTGGTAATATGTCCGCCCAGGAAGCGAGAAAAGCTAACAAGGTGGAACTGAATACCACACTTGCCAGTATTCCTCCCCCCACCCCTCCACTAGATCTTGAGTGGTGGTCTGGACTCTAGTCATTCAGATGAGGAAATAACATTACAATCATGACCATTCATAATTAGCAAATCATTGTCAAGCCTCAATTCACCTTCAGCCAACTCTCTCTTCTTCGCCTCATCATCAACAACATTATTAGAATTAGTATTATCATTATCATTATAACTATCATCATCATCACTGGCATTACTGCCATATATCATCATTACTAATCATCCCTTGCAACACCTGTGAAAAGTGCTGCGCATTCAGAATCAGCCTCTTCTCCCATATGAGGACACACACCGACAGATAAGCCTGCCTGCCTACTCATCCATCGGTCCGACGGGAGACTCCATCAATCATCAAAATCATCATTATCATCATCAGAAAGCCTCCAATCACCTTCAGCCACCTCTCTCCTCTTGGCCTCCAGCTCAGCGTCCAGGGCTGCGTGCTGCTGCGTGTCGAAGCGCGGGGAGTTGCTCCGAGGCATCGGCGCGGGGGCTTTCAGCGAGTGCATCTGCACCCTCTGCGGGGACGCCAGCACCTGCCCCTCCTGGGCCAGCTTGTTGGCATGGTAACGGGCGCGGCCAATGTAGGGGCTCTCTCCCAGGAGGCCCCCGCTGTCGCTGCTCTGTGGGTAGGTATTGGGGGTGTTGGGGGGGAGGTGTGGAGATGAGGTGAGTATGTTGAATAACCCCTCTCCATCTCTCTCTCTCTCTCTCTCTCTCTCTCTCTCTCTCTCTCTATATATATATATATATATATCAATTGCTAAATTCATTGCAGAAGCTCAAACAATGAGACAAAAGTACATAAGTCAGAATAGTATTAACAGCATAGAAGGCACTTAATGACAGTCAGTACGGAAGTTGCTATTTTATTTGGTCAAAACAGAAAACATTACCTGAGTGTATTGTTGAGACAGTCTGTATTGGTCTGATATATTTTTGAAGTCAGTCCCCATTCATTTTGTCATTTTATCATCATTACAGTTTTGTTTTCCTTTAGTTCCGTTTTGTTGAGTTTTTGTCAGGATGTGACTTAAGTGTTTCCAAGTATTGCATATTTTCTTGGTTTAAACTGACTGAAGGGTTCAGAGAACAAATATAGTTTTTGTTGTTTTGAAGCTAAAATATATGAATTGATGTTGTTGCCCCCTTGTCAAAATCCTTTCTTGGCAATGACAATAAATAATTCCAGTGTCCAGTCCCTCTCTCTCTCTCTCTCTCTCTCTCTATATATATATATATATATATATATATAGAGAGAGAGAGAGAGAGAGATACATATGTGTGTGTGTGTGTGTGTGTGTGTGTGTGTGTGTGTGTGTGTGTGTGTGTGGTGTGGTGTGGTGTGTGTGTGTGTGTGTGTGTACACTTATGACTGTAAGGATAAGGGCTGTTGGCCTAAGCCATTAAAGACATTCAAAGTCAAGAGCTCTGTCTGTCTGTCTGTCTCTTTCTTTCTCTTTCTCTCTTTCTACTCTGTGTGTGCGTGTGTGTGTGTGTGTGTTTCTCTTTTTCTCTGTCTGTCTGTCTCTCTTTCTTTCTCTCTGTTACTGTCTCTGTCTCTTTCTCTCTGTCACTGTCTCTCTCTCTCTTTTTGTGTGCCTCTCTCCCTCTCTCTAAGAGACCATGTGAAATGTTTGCTGATGACACCACCATTCATACTAGTCATACTAACTTGTGTACCATGTCTCTTTCTCTTCGGGAAAGTATTGACCACTTGATTGAATGGTCAGAACTAAACCACATGTGTCTCCATCCTAAAAAAACACAAAATTCCTATCAATCACAACAAAGCAAAAAATGTCAAAATATGTCCACAAACTGTTCGTCTATTTTCATCAAAAGCGACAAGATTGAAGAAGCTGACCACCATAAAGTCCTTGGCATCACCATTGATAACAATTTGTCATGGTCACATCATATTTCTCTGTTATGCAAAAAGGTATAAAAAAATATCTATCAATTGTCTAAAATTAGACACTCTTGGGATCTTCACTGTCGAAAACTATTTGTTAGTGCTTATATAGAATCACACATGGTCACATCATATTTCTCTGTTATGCAAAAAGGTATAAAAAAAAATATCCATCAACTGTCTAAAATTAGACACTTTTTGGATCTTCACTGTAGAAAACAATTTGTTAGTGCTTATACAGAATCACTCATTAACTATGCTTTAACAGTGTGGGATTCAGCGAGTGACAGTATTATGAAGCCTCTATTGAGTCTGCACAGAAGAGCTGTAAAACTGATTCTTTTAAAATCTTCATCACTGACTATATCTGATTATAAAGCTCTCAATATCCTTCCACTAAAAACAAAACTTCTATGTAACAAAGGTCTATTTACGTTCAAAATCATGTCTGGATTTGCTCCCCCCTCACTAAAGAATAAATTTGTAACCAACACTCACCGCCATGTTCATAAAGTTATGGTACCACTTCCAAGGATCAATCTTTTAGATCTAGTCTGTCTTATTCAGGGGGCTGTTTATGGAATGAAATATCATCCTGTCTCAATGTAAGCACTGTAAAAAGCATCCCTATCTTTAAAAAACATATATCATGCACATTTATTGAAAAACTTGTGATTATGTGACACATATCAATTATAAACAACAAACATGTATAGACTGTCAATATATACACGCCTCTCTCCTCCCCTGTCAGTCTCTCTATGTCTGTCTCCACTGTCACTGTCACCATATCTGTCTGTTCAGTCAGTCTCCCCTACCTTCTTTACTCTTCCCCTTGTCCATTCTTCCTTCCGCCCTCCACCACGCCCCTTCCCTGTTGTCCTCGTTGTTATTCATTTATAGCGTTACTGTATTGTACATAAGTATCTATGCTTATGTTTGTACATGCTTATGTCATTTTGATGTTGCTGTTGTGAATTTGACTCTCGCTTTTTTTTTCTTCTTCTTCTTCTTCTCTCTATTATTCTTGCCCAGAGGGCCGGATATAAACAAGTACTTTGTGCTTACTCCTTTACCCTTGTAAAATAAAATTTTGTTCATTCGTTCATTCGTTCTCTCTCTCACACACACTCAGAGTGGTGAAATCCCTTAAAAGGTCTTGCTGTGGTGGTGGTGCCTTCCCCACTCTCTCCCTCTCTCTCTCCCTCCCTCTCTCTCTCCCTCTCTCTCTCTCACACACATCCACCCACACACACACAGAGGTGAAATCCCTTAAAAGGTCTTGCTGTAGTGGCGGTGCCTCTCCCACTCTCTCCCTCTCTCTCTCCCTCCCTCCCTCCCTCTCTCTCCCACACACATCCACCCACACACACACAGAGGTGAAATCCCTCACCAGGTCTTGCTGTGGTGGCGGTGCCTCTCCCAGACTCTGGAACTTGGAG
>NC_134906.1:18787684-18810184 GCF_041734735.1 Babylonia areolata
CAAAACAGCCCCTTCCTATCTCTGCGGCTGCCTTCACCTCTACACTCCATCTCACTCACTACGATCGGCTTTGGATCCACTCTGTTTATGCATACCCAGATTCAAACACTCGACTGTTGGCCACCGTTCTTTCTCGGTCTCTGGACCTTGCAATTGGAATGAACTTCCTCTTTCGCTTCGTCAAGTCTCCACACTCAGCTCTTTCAAGTCTGGCCTTAAAACTCACCTCTTCCCAGAATAGCCTCCCTTGCCTGCCTCTTCCTTGTCTTTAGTTTCTACAGTTTTAGAGTTATGCATGCGTGTGAATGACTGGTGCGAAAGCGCTTTGATTTGTCTCTGCACAACATTAAGCGCTATATAAATACCATTATTATTATTATTATTATGATGATGATGATGATGCTTGAAATGATACTACTAAACAGAGATGATGACACTATTGGTAGAAATGCTGCTGGTCTATTTTCTTCAGAAGAGAAAACTACTTGATCCCCTCTCCCTACTCCAACCCCCAACACTCCCAGGTACAAACAGCAGCAGAATTAATGGATGGTGATGAAGATGCTTGGCATCTGTTGACTTGCTGTTGCTGACACAATGGAATTTTTCTTCTTCTTCTTCATTCATGGGCTGCAACTCCCACGTTCACTCGTATGTACACGAATGGGCTTTTACATGTATGTCTGTTTTTACCCTGCCATGTAGGCAGCCATACTCCGTTTTCGGGGATGTGCATGCTGAGTATGTTCTTTTTTCCATAACCCATCGAACACCGACATGGATAACAGGGTCTTTAACGTGCATATTTGATCTTGTGCTTGCATATACAAACAAAGGGGGTTCAGGCACAAGCAGGTCTGCACATATGCTGACCTGGGAGATCTGAAAAATCTCCACCCTTAACCCACCAGGCGCTGTGACCGAGATTCAAACCCAGGACCCTCAGATTGAAAGTCCAACGCTTTAACCACTCAGCTACTGTACCCGTCACACAATGGAATAAATCATTTCCTGTCTGTTTAAAAAAAAAAAAAAAAAAAAAAAGGAACATACCAAGGGCGAACCAGCTCTGGGCTTCCCTGCGTTCAACCATGGTGACCTGCTGACCATCACATCATCAGACTGACCACCACATCATCAGACTGACCACCACATCATCAGACTGACCACCACATCATCAGACTGACCACCACATCATCAGACTGACCATCACATCATCAGACTGACCATCACATCATCAGACTGACCACCACATCATCAGACTGACCACCACATCATCAGACTGACCATCACATCATCAGACTGACCACCACATCATCAGACTGACCACCACATCATCAGACTGACCACCACATCATCAGACTGACCACCACATCATCAGACTGACCATCACATCATCAGACTGACCACCACATCATCAGACTGACCACCACATCATCAGACTGACCATCACATCATCAGACTGACCACCACATCATCAGACTGACCATCACATCATCAGACTGACCATCACATCATCAGACTGACCACCACATCATCAGACTGACCATCACATCATCAGACTGACCATCACATCATCAGACTGACCATCACATCATCAGACTGACCATCACATCATCAGACTGACCATCACATCATCAGACTGACCATCACATCATCAGACTGACCATCACATCAGACTAAACGAAACAGAACGTACCAAGGGCGAACCGGTTCTGGGCTTCACTGCGTTCGGCTGCAGTGACCTGCTGGCCGTCCAGAATCTCCACACAGCGGAGGTGGAAGATGATGTAGAGGCGAGCGTGGGGCAGGTCAGCCACAGGGTTCCCTGCAACCTCCAGCTGGATGAGGTCAGGCAGAGCCTTCAGCTTCGCCAGTTCCGAAAGCTGCACATGTAGAAAAGGTGAGAATGGTGTGGTGGACATGAACTCATGGATGAGTGTGTGAGGAACTTCATGTTTGTGTCTTTCTCCGCTTAAATGCTGTGTGCAAAAAGTAAGAGTGTTGTTGTGGCAATCATTGTCTCTCTATATTAACATTTGTCATCATCATCATCATCAAAATGTCAGCGTTACTTACACAACTTTCATCATCATCATTATCATCACCATATCGCTATTATATGCACTGTTTTCATCACTACCACCATCATCATCATCATCATCATACTGTTATATGCAACACTTTTATCACCACCATCATCATCACATTAAAATGTTATTTGTACTGCTATCATTATTATTATTATATCATTCCAACACCAATGTTCCATACACCATTATCATCATCATCATTTTTGTCATCATCATCATTATGATCATCATCGCAACATAAACACTACATATACCATCATGATAAATAACTCACCACTGTCATCAATATAATTATCATGATCATCATCATCACAACATCAATGTTACAAACATCATCAGCATCATCACAACACTAACATTTCATTCACCACTATCAACATCTTCGTCATCATCATCATTCCAACACCAAAATACACCATTACCATACATTCATCACAGCCCTTACAAAATACACCACAACCCTTACAAAATACACCATAACCCTTACAAGACAAACCACAACCCTAACAAAACACACCACAACCCTTACAAAACACACCACAACCCTAACAAAACAGATCACAACCCTTGCAAAACACCACAACCTTTATCAAACACACCACAACCCTTGCAAAACACATAACCCTTAGAAAACACCCACAGCCCTTATCAAACACATAACCCTTACAAAACACATACAACCCTTATCAAACACACCGCAACCCTTATCAAACACGCCACAACCAACACACCACAACCCTTTCAAAACACACCACAACCCTTTCAAAACACACAACCTTACAAAGCACACCACAACCCTTACAAAACACACAACCTTACAAAACACACCACAACCCTTACAAAACACACAACCTTACAAAACACACCACAACCCTTACAAAACACACAACCTTACAAAGCACACCACAACCCTTACAAAACACACAACCTTACAAAACACACCACAACCCTTACTAAACACACAACCTTACAAAACACACCACAACCCTTACAAAACACACAACCTTACAAAACACACCACAACCCTTACTAAACACACAACCTTACAAAACACACCACAACCCTTACTAAACACACAACCTTACAAAACACACCACAACCCTTACAAAAGACACACAGACCACAAACTTCACAAAACACACCATCACCTCCTCCTCATCATCATCATCATCATCCTCATCACACCACTCACAGAAGAAAGTCGACTGTCAGCGATGCTTACAAAACACACCAGAACCCTTACAAAACACACCAGAACCCTTACAAACACACCAGAACCCTTACAAACACACCAGAACCCTTACAAAACACACCACAATCACCACTTCCTCCTCATCATCATATCACATCACTCACAGAAGAAAGCCCTTTGTCAGCGATGCCTACAAAACACACCACAATCACCACTTCCTCCTCCTCATCATATCACATCACTCACAGAAGAAAGCCCTTTGTCAGCGATGCCTACAAAACACACCACAATCACCACTTCCTCCTCATCATCATATCACATCACTCACAGAAGAAAACCCTTTGTCAGCGATGCCTACAAAACACACCACAATCACCACTTCCTCCTCATCATCATATCACATCACTCACAGAAGAAAGCCCTTTGTCAGCGATGCCTACAAAACACACCAGAACCCTTACAAAACACACCATCACCATCTCCTCCTCATAATCATCATCATCCTCATCATCCTCACCACACCACTCACAGAAGAAAGTCGGTTGTCAGCGATGCGGAGGGTGCGTAGTGCCTGCAGTTTCTTGGGCAGCCAGACGGGGATGTGCTCAATGTTGTTGCCGGACACACTGAGCACCTGCAGGCCTGTCAGGTTCTCGATGCCCTCAATACGGATCAGGCAGTTGTGGGCCAGGTTGAGCTCCCTCAGCCTCAGCAGCTTGTCCAGCTTCTCCATGCGCTCAATCATGTTGTGGCTGAGGTTCAGCACCTGCAGCTTGCGCAGCTTGTCCAGGTTCTCTATGTACTGCAAGGCAAGGCAAGGCAAAAAGTTCATTTCATGTGCCCAAGTACTGAAAGGCAAGGCATGTGCCCCAGGTTCTCTAGGTACTGCAAGTAAAGGCAAGGCAAGAAGTTCATTGCATGTGTCATTGGTTCTCTATGTACTGCAAGGAAAAGCAAGGCAAGAAGTTCATTGCATGCGTCATTGGTTCTCTATGTACTGCAAGGAAAAGCAAGGCCAGAAGTTCATTGCATGCGTCATTGGTTCTCTATGTACTGCAAGGAAAAGCAAGGCGAGAAGTTCATTTCATGTGCCCCAGGTTCTCTATGTACTGCAAGGAAAAGCAAGGCCAGAAGTTCACTGCATGCGTCATTGGTTCTCTATGTACTGCAAGGAAAAGCAAGGCGAGAAGTTCATTTCATGTGCCCCAGGTTCTCTATGCACTGCAAGGAAAAGCAAGGCAAGAAGTTCATTTCATGTGCCCCAGGTTCTCTATGCACTGCAAGGAAAAGCAAGGCAAGAAGTTCATTTCATGTGCCCCAGGTTCTCTATGCACTGCAAGGAAAAGCAAGGCAAGAAGTTCATTCCTTGTGCCCCAGGCTCCCCATGTGCTGCAAGGCAAGGAAAGGCAAGGCAAGGAAAGTGAGACAAGGCAAGGCAAGACAAGGCAAGACAAGGCGAGGCAAGGCAAGGCAAGGCAAGGCAAGGCGAGGCAAGGCGAGGCAAGGCAAGGCAAGGCAAGGCAAGGCGAGGCAAGGCAAGGCAAGGCAAGGCAAGGCAAGGCAAGGCGAGGCAAGGCAAGGCAAGGCAAGGCAAGACAAGGCGAGGCAAGGCAAGGCAAGGCAAGGCAAGGCAAGGCAAGGCAAGAAGTTCATTTCATCTGCCCCCTAAGGGCACTGAGACATTTTACAAAAACAACTTTTACACACATCATATGAACAAAAAGTGTGATATCAAAACGTAAACAAGCACTAAAAAGCCTGCAGGAGCAAACAGCAAATACATGTGAACAAGTCATTTTTCCTTCGCAACAGACAAGATTATTTTCCTTATCAATATACAAAGTTCCACTGAAAAGAAATATGCAGAGAGAAGATGATGGCTTTAAGTTTTAACAATATATTCAACTGTATCTGGAAAGAAAGCCTTGCTCATGCCATGTTGGATGTTTCCTCTTTCAATGTTGTGAAACTGTTTGTACTTACTGCAGTCTGGTCACACAGCCTGCTGACTTTAACAAAACAAAAATAACAGATCTTTAACAAAATTACATGTATAATAAATAAATAATGAAACTATCCATATTTTAAAAATAATTGAACAATTCAGGGATGGGTAGAGTTTTATTTTTACCATATGTGTGCACCCCCCACCCCCACCCCCCACACATGCACACGCACAAAAAACACACACTGCTGCACATCAGATTCAGCCCACCATACTGGCACACGAACAAATATGTCAAAACAGACTCTAGGAAGCAATCAGTACAATATCAACCAAAGTACATTAGTATTTACAATCAAGGATTGTAGCTTTCATAAAATTTTGGTAAATCCCAGCTTGACATTTCTAATTTATGAAATCAAGGCAGGGATTAAAATTCATCTTACTGTCTAAAAGTGTACCTCAGTATTTTTATGTCTCCACTCACTCAACTTCAGTGCCTTAAAAAAGAAAAAAAAAAAGGGACAGCAAGAGCAATGTTTCTTTCTAAAATCATTTTGTTTTTCGTCAATCTATCTAACTTGTGTTCAGATTATGGTGATCATGATTACACCAGTCTACAAGTCTTTCAACGTCCTGAAAGTATGCTAAATTGGAGTTAGAAAATTCTTCAAGAGCTATATCATCAAAGTATTTGAAAAATCTTCAGGAGCTGAATCATCCAAGTATTTCACTGAAAAGGAAGAAGTGCTTCCTTTGTAGTTATTTATACACAAAATGAATAGATAAAGAGGCAGAACATTACTTTGGGGTGTGCCAGTTGACATGGTTCTGGAAACTGGGTCAATCTTTTGGTAATATACAGGGTCTGTTGAGTTTAGAAACTATCCAGAGACTAAGCCTGTTATCTAAATTCATGTTCTGGAAAATTGCTGCCACTGAATGAAACTGTACTGTGTTGAAGGCTGATGAAAAATCAATGAATACAATGCAAATACAAAAGAGGCTGTTTTTCAAGTGGGAATAGGCAATAGGCATGATGGAGAAGTGTTATTGTGGCATCATCTTTTGATCTGTTCTGCTTGAATGCCAGCTGAAATGGGTTAAGATGCTGCGAGGCATTCATTAGAACTGAACGGTGAACATCTTTTTCAAAACATTTCATCTCAACAGTTTCAGTTTCTCAAGGAGCCGTCACTGTGTTCAGACAAATCTATATATGCTACACTATATCTGCTTGTCAGATGCTTGACAGCAGCATAACCCAACACACTAGTCAGACCTTTAGTGCATGCATATATGTATACTGAGTGTGTGTGTGTGTGTGTGTGTGTGTGTGTGTGTGTGTGTGTGTGTGTGTGTCTATTAGAGTAGATTTCTTCTACAGACTTTGCCAGAGGACAGCATGTTTGTTGCCATAGGTTCTTTTTCAGAGTGCCAAGTGTGTGCTGCACACCGGACCTTGGCTTATCATCTGATCTGAATGACTAGATACTCAGTTTGATTTTCCAGTCAAACCTGGAAGAAAGGACGAGAACAGAAATCAAAACCAGACCCTCATGGACACTGTAGAGGCAGATAGGTGTCTAACCACTCTACCACCAGCCTTCATCTCAACAGAGATAAAAACAATAGGTCGGTGGTCTTTCAGACAGCTAGAGTCAAGTTTTTTTGAGACCACAACATGCATTCAACTTTTTTTTTCAACCTCTGAGATTTATTCACTCATTTTGTGGATAGATGGATGAATCTATGCATGTATAAATCTACATATTCATGCATTCTTTATTCAAATAAACATATCTGTCTAACTATTCATGTATTTACCCATATATAGCTTCATTTAAATTATTTTTGTGTGCAGTGTGTGTGTGTGTGTGTGTGTGTGTGTGTGTGCATTTAACACCTTCCCTTGTTCAATGTTTTCTTCATCTGAACTCAGGCTTGGCCACTTCTGCACCCAGAGGCTGCAACACCCACATTCACTCAAACCTATGAGCCAACCCTAACTTGATAGACAGTTTATAACCCCTCCATTTAGGCAGCCATACTTTGTTTCTAGAGTCATTCACCACCACTATCAAACCCTGATTCACCCACACCTTACTGCCGTGGGACTGTAAACATGTGACCAGCGCCCCAGGCCAAGGTAACAAATATCTAATCCCCGCTCAGTAATGAATGCAGAAGCACGGAGGCCCCTGGAAAAGGCTTGTCAACCAGCCAGGTGTGCCAATGCACGCTGCAACTATTTCCACTGCTGTCTGTCTGTGTGCTGGGAGACAGGACCTTGTGACATCGCCCTCAACCCCAATATAATATATATATATAATATATATATATATATCCTGCTTGGCCGAGATCCTCCACAACCGATAAACGAAAGTCTTTCCTACAGAAATAAGTTCTTTGAACCAAGCAAGTGCCATCGACCACAACAATGCTACGCCAGTTTAGTGCCTATCTCTAAAGCTCGTCTTGCATGATTGAGTCTCAATCGGTAAAAGGTCCAGGTAGAATGTCAGTACAGTAAAGGCTCCTGAAGGTGAAATGTGACACCTCAGCAGGGACGAACGAATAGGTGTGGGATGTCTGATGTTTTACTATGGATGAACACTTAAGGTGCTGGGGTATTGTGTAGGCTGTTGTTGTTGTTTTTTTGTTTTGTTTTTTTTTATCAAAAGATAACAGCTTATTCATTCTGTACTGGATCAGCACTGAAAAAGTTTACAGTGTATTTTGGGGGTATTTCTCAACGATAATTCCTCTGCTTACGTATATTATAGATAGATAAATAGACAGATCTTAGATAGATAGATAAATGGACAGAAAGATAGATATGAAATTGGAACAAACAAAAGGCAACAACAAAAAATCAAACATACTTTTCATTATTGTCTTATGAAGAGTAAAAGGAAGGATGGAAAACAAGTGAGACGGGGGTACTGATATACAGTATGTGGGTAAACAATGGTGATCTTATTATCACAGATCTCATGCAGATGTATAATCGATGGTGCTATAACAAATAAATATGCAAGCATAAAGATAAATTATATTTACAAAAAGCAAGAGTAAAAGGAAGAGGGGAAATAGCAAGAAGAGGGGTGGGGGTGGGGGTACAGACACAGTATGTGGGGTCAACAATCATCATCACAAATCTCATGTAGGTGTTTAATCCATGGTGCTAAATCAAGTAAACATGCAAGCATAGAGATGAATAATATTTACAAAAAGGCTTTATTATACAATTGAAAATAAAGAAATGAATAAAATCTCATAAAGTAATGCCACTTTTCTCTTCTTGGCCAGGCAGACATGAGCATGCAGGTGCAAACACACACACACACACACACACACACACACACACACACACACACACACCTATCACTCACATACATCATGTAAACACACACAAAGAAACACACACACACACACACAAACACACACATACACACACACACACAAAACCATGCACACCAAACACAAGCACTCACACCCTCTCTCTCTCTCTCTCTCTCTCTCTCTCTCTTTGAATAAGGGTGCATATAAAGCCTACACATTAACAATAACTGAAATTCCAAACATCCAAAAAAATAAATTGACAACTTGGCCAAGCTAACTCAATAATGAGGAGCACACACACACACACACACACACACACACACACACAATCAAATCTCTCTGCGTCTCACCAAACAAATCTATCACCTATCTAGCTCTGGTGGAAAAGACCAGTGGTTCTCGCCCCCAGAACGTCATTACTATCTGGACAACTGTCAGATCTGATAAGCTCTGGGAACACACAGCAAAGCCACTGACTTGAGTTCAGCAATCTCTAGCCATTCTCCCTGAGCAAACAAGCCATTACAAGGGAATGATCCAGTGAACCAGTTAACGGAATTTGGGCAATGGGTGAGCCTTTAAACGTCTACACAATAGCCCAGAGTCTTGTCCACAGTGGCATATATATGTATGTGTGTGTATGTATGTATGTGTGTGTGTGCGCATAATATAATACAGAGAGAGAGACTGAGTAGATAGGTGTATCTACAGACAGATACACAGATACTGATGAAGGAACCACAGTCAAGAAACTCAAACATGAGCATACATGTGCAAAAGTATACAAACATTAACAAACACACAGCTATATAATATTTAACTAAAGAACAAACAAACACACAAGCACAATATTCACACACCCACATACACGCACAAACACACAACTGACAACTGACAAAGTCACATATCATATTCATATACACACCACATACATTCATGTGTATACACACACAGACACACAGAAACGCACAGACACACATGGACATGCACAGACACACAACAGGCAAAGTCACATATAGTTCACACACACACACACACACACACACACACACACACACACTCACATGCACACACACAAATCACACACCCTTCCCTCCCCAAACACACACAAACACCGTCCCCTGCTCAAAGTCAAATACACAGAAAGAGAGAGAGAGAGAGGGAGAGAGAGTCACACACACACACACACACACACACACACAATGTGATCACCAAGACTCACTCAGTCTATTCACACACACATTGAGTACAGCCACACCATTCACAAGCAGACTTTAAGTTTGACAAGTCTTACACTTACACACAATGCTAGAAGGGCAAAACTCCAAATCCCCAACCCTCAGGGTCTCTTTTGCACACTGTCTCTTAATCCCAACAAAGCACTACCCCTTTGGTATCCACAGCTGACCAAACATATTGACACGGTTTCAGAAGGTGTTCACACTGGCAGAAAAAAAAGATATGTTGCTACATGCAATTGTCCTAGGTAAACTGTGTTTGTCTTTATACTGAAATACTGTTCCAGGTGTTCACATAGCAGAAAAAGATATGTCACTAAACACAACTGTCCTGGGGAAATGGTGTTTATCTTTATACTGGCAAACTGTTCCAGGTGTTCACACTGTGGAAAAAGATATGACGCTAAATGCAATTGCCCTGGGGAAATAGTGTTTATGTCGGACTGAAAAACTGCTGACCACAATATTTCTGTATCATGCTACAGCCTGTAGTTTGAAGAAAGATCTGCAATTTGTTTATACTGCTAATGCCTATAGGTTAAAGTCTGCAATGTTTCTATACTGCAAAAGCCTATAGCCATAGGTAGAAGACAAATCTGCAATGTTGTTATACTGCTAAAGCCTAAAGGTTCAAGACAGATCTGCCATGCTTCTACACTGCTACAGCCTATAGGTTGAAAACAAGTCTGCAATGTTAATTTTCTCCGCATAGGTGGGTAGTAGTTTGCACAGGACAGGAATCAGACCCCTGCTGGAGTCTGCACTAGTGGGTCTAGTGGGTCACGGTTAAGTATGTGTAGTTAAATAAAGGTTATAGACTGAAGACAAGTCTTCAATGCTTCGACACTCTAAAGCCTATAGGTTCGAGGAAAAAATCTGCAATGTTTCTACACCGCAAAAGCCTACAGACTGAAGACAAGTCTGCAATGTTTCTACACTACTAGAGCCTATAGGCTGAAGACAATCTGCAATATTTCTACACTGTCAAAGCCTACAGGTTGAAGACAAGTCTGGGATGTTTCTACATTGCTAAAAGCCTATAGGATGAAGACACGTCTTCAATCTTTTTACACTGCTGATGTCGATAGGTTCAAGACAGATCTGCAATGTTTCTACATTGCTAAAGCCTATGGGCTGAAGACCAGTCTGTAATGTTTCTACACTGCTACAGCCTACAGGCTGACAGATAGTCTGCAGTGTCTTGGCACTGCTAGAACTAATAGGTTCAAGCCAGCTCTACAAAGTTTCTTCACTGCTGAAGCCAAGAGTATAGGTTCAAGACAGATCAGAGACCGAAAGTTAGAGAAAGAACTGTGCGAGTCTTTGTTATGGCATCAATGTGTGGTACATGTGCTATACACTGGGTCTTTGCGGGTAGTCGTATTTCTGGACAGCTGGTCAAGTGTGTATCACTTTGTTTGTTTTTAGTATGCTGATGAGGATATTACCACCTGCTGTTTGTTACAGTTTTGCAATATTTGTTTTTTGCACTGGTGTATAGATTTACACACATATATACATACATACATATATGCACACAGACACACACACACACACATACATACATACATACATACATACATACATACATACATACATATCTATCTTCATGTATGTGATGCAGGGACTCTCACAGCAAATTTGGAAAGAAAAGTCATCTAAAGATAAACTAATATCACCAATGAACAAGTGCTCAATACAGCATCACTTAAAAAAAGAAAAAGAAAACCATGTTGGTATGCCCATTTAACAAGATCAAGTGGCCTTGTTAAAACAATCCTGCAAGGAACTGTTGAGGGAGGGAGATGAAGGGGAAGACAGAAAAAAACACGATGGACTGGCAACATCGCAGACTGGACAGGAAAACCATCTGCAGAGAGCCTGGCACTGACACACAACTGACAGGCCTGGTGGAATGTGGTGAACAGTTCTTCTACGTGGCGCCCCAACGACTCTTCACATAGTTAAGGGAGGAGGAGAAGATCCATATATCTGTCAATCTTTCTGTCTATCTACACACACACACACACACACACACACAGAGGAATCTGGTGAACAATTCTTCTGTGTGGTACCCTAATGACTCTTCTCAGAGTGGGGATGGGTGAAAAGAAGAAGAAGAATTGCCTCGTGCACTTGGTTTGATATATATACTTCATAAAGCGTTACACTAAAGATTGGAATAGTATCCAAATAAAGAAATGTCCAATGAATTATGAATATTAAAAAAAAAGCTTAACTAAAAAGAAATAAGGGAATAAGGACAAAAGCATAAACATACAAGGAAAAAAAACAAAAAAACTAGAAACAAACACACCCCAAAAGACAGAAAGATAACATGTCAAGCAGACAGAGACATGCGCGCACACACACACAAACACACACACTTATTCACACATACCCACTCAATCACACATACACACACTCATACACTCACACACACATACACACACACACACACACACACACACACACGCACACACACACATCCACCACACACACATATTCATCTACATACATTGTTACAAATTTACACATATGTAACATACACATACACACACTCCTCCACACCCGTATTCACTCACACCACCCCCCATCACCACCCAAACAAACACACACGCACACACATGGGTACACATGAAAACACAAACATACACTTCTCTCTCTCTCTCTCCATCCGCTCTCCCTCCCCTCCCCCACCACATCACCCCCTCCATCATGATCCCTCCATCCACTCCCTCTCTCCCCTCCTCCTCATCACTCACTTTTATCTTCTTCCCTCCTTCTTTGGCCAGCGTCAGGTTGAGAGACGAGATCATATCCATGTTTTCCTCCTTGGCAATTTTACGGATGAGCTCTTCCGTGATGTAGCGCACTCCCACTTGTGAGTTCCCCACTGCCAATGAATAGCACAAGACATCACTGGTTAACAACAAGATACAAGATACAGGAATAGTTTATCACCTCTAAGAGAGAAATCTATGGCACGTTTGCTGACATAAAGGCGACATATATGCATTTGCTCCACAGAACAAGACAAAGTCTGAACATGCTCCTACATTACAACACCCATTCATACAAATTAAAGTAAACGTAACTATGCCCAGTGTAGCAAAGGCCATATAACTTTACATCTTTAGTAACACATCTTTTCATTAAAAGTGATATTGTATTTATAATGTCTGTGAGTGTGTGTGTGTGTGCACGCACGTGTTTGCACGCATGATTCCATGTGTATGTGCTTGCGAGTGTGTGTGCATGATCTGAACCAGACAGGACAGAGGCAAAAGCAAGTGACAAAATTAACACACCAGAAAGAAAAGAAATGATAGAAACCTTGAAAGAGAATAAAACATATTTATAAGAAATCAATCTGAGCATTGTTCATACCAGTTTTGAGTGAGAGGGAAAAAAAGGGGTATCATTTTGTAAAAATAGAATGCACGGCTAGGTTGCATAAGTGTTTTCAGAAGCGCTGAGTTTACACAGGGTTAAGAATTTTCTAAAGTATATAGACATATTATACTGTATTGTAAATTTGTATTGTATTGTATTGCACTATACTGTATTGTGCTGTACTGAATAGCACTGATTTGTATTGTATTGTACTGCATTGTACTGTAATGTGCTGTGCTGTGCTGTGCTGTGCTGTGCTGTTGTGTTGTGTTGTGTTGCGTTGCGTTGCGTTGCGTTGCGTTGCATTGCGTTGCATTGTATTGTATTGTATTGTATTGTATTAAAACCATATCACATCACAACACTCGTCCCAACTGACCTTGAGATGTCCGTAGAGGGGACAGGGTCTTGGGCTTCGCCCCGCCGGGCGACATTGCTCGTCGAGGGTTGCCGCCGTTGTGAGGAACCAGGATGCTGCTGCCCCCTGACTGCGAAAGATCCTCCGCGGAGTGGGTGTGGTTGGAGCGGCCACGGGCCACGAGGGAGGAGGAGGGGGACCCGCGGGAGGCCTTAGGGACAGGGAGATTGGAGGGGCCTGGGCGCCCGGCGCCTCGTCTCATTTTGTTGCTCACAATTCAAGTCTCCGTCCACGAAAAAAAAAAGGTTCTGAGGAGAAGACAATAGGAGACAACATCTCAATGATAGATATTGTTTTAATTAATAAATATATAGAAATAAACAAACATCATTCGTCGCTAACGCGCCAAGAACGTCAACATCTGATCACGCACGATCAAAGATGCTGCTCTGCGAAGCGAGCTGTAGCAAACGACACTTTACATTTCGATCGACTGCGTTCAAGCTTGCTTTCTTGGTGTGTCTTTTAATTAATTTTCTTTCACCTTTATCAATTTTGGGGTGCCAACTGGGCACTCTTGACAGAAAATATGTGTGCCCGAGCCAACCTTTCATCGCATTTGCACCCGGGCACCCACTAAATTAAAATCCTGATAGCCCACTCTGCTGTTCAGCCAACCATGCTGTGCAGTGCAAATGTTGGCTGCTAATTGCAGTAAAATGTTATACTGGCAGAGTGAACTTCAAGTGATGCATGCTATGCCTTTCACTGAGAGGCTTGTCATCTCTGGTCACCAACTGTGGAGAAATACTTTGACACACTCTGAGGAATCTTTCCAAGAGTGGGAAGACCCTCTCAATCAACAAAAAATTCTTATGCACATGAACTTGGATTGGAGCATGTACATTTATATATATGTGTGTGTGTGTGCATATTGGCTGAGAAAAAAAAGGTAAAGTATTTTTATAATGAAATAATATGTAGGAATAAGGGATTTGATGAAGATAAGATATCTGTTCTCGCTCTCTTAGATTTGTCAGCAGCTTTTGACACTATCGACCACTCTATCCTCTTGAACAGACTTAAAACTTCCTTTGGTATTCGTGACACTGCACTAGCATGGATCACGTCTTACCTGTCAGATCGTACACAGAAAGTGTGTGTAAATGGTACATACTCTAGAGTATCTGCCTTGAAATATGGTGTCCCACAAGGGTCCGTCCTAGGTCCTGTTCTTTTCGTGCTGTATGCGGCTCCTGTGTCGGATGTCATCAGTCATCATGCGATGTCGCATGAGAGCTTTGCTGATGACACACAACTTTATCAGTCGGCTTCCATAGCTGAATTTGATGCACTGGTGACTCAAACACAGGAGTGCATTGCTGGCCTAAAGGACTGGATGACTCTCAACAAGCTGCAATTAAATGATGATAAGACTGAATTTATGATAACCTGTCCAAAGAAGTTTCGTCAACATCCTTCCTTTCCTGACTCTGTTCTGATCAATAGCACACCTGTTTCACTTTCTCCCTCTGTTCGCAGTCTTGGTGTAATCCTGGACCAGTCTCTTTCCTTCCAACAGCACATTTCGAATATCTGTAAAGTTGCCTATTTGGAACTGCGTAGAATCAGCTCTATCCGCCACTATCTCTCAACCGATGCAACCAAGACACTTGTATGCTCTCTGGTTCTCTCAAGATTGGATTACTGCAACTCTCTTTTGGCCGGCCTTCCCAAATACCTGTTAGACAGACTCCAACGAATTCAGAATAACGCTGCCAGACTCATTTGCAGAGCTTCTAAATTTGACCATGTTTCTCCTCTCCTTCAGTCTCTCCACTGGTTGCCTGTTTCTGATCGAATAGACTATAAGCTATCCACTCTGACCTTTTCTGCAGTCAATGGATCTGGCCCAAAGTATCTTTCTGAACTCATCCATATCTATACCCCGTCTCGCCAGCTCCATTCTTCTTCTGATATTCGACTTCTCAGGATACCTCACGTCAGAAGTAAGACCTATGGACACAGATCGTTTTCTTTTCAATCGCCAAAGTTGTGGAACAAGCTCCCTGATAACCTCCGTCATTCTGATTCCCTCGCATCTTTTAAATCTCGTCTCAAAACTCACCTTTTCCCTCAGCAATAAGTTCAATTGTGGCAGGTCCACAACTACATGCATGTATATGAATGTGTATTGTGTGTGCGTATGTTTATGTAAGTTTGTGCCTGCCTATGTGTGCGTATGTGTTAGGGTAGCTGTTAGATACACATGTATGTTAAAATGTATGTATGCAGTGTGTGTGTGTGTGCGTGCGTGCGTGCGTGCGTGCGTGCGTGCGTGCGTGTGTGTGTGTGTGTGGTCACATTTTGGTGTGTGTATGTAATATAGATATAATGTTTTATGTTATCAAAAGTGTTTTTGTAAAGCACCTAGAGCAGATTTCTGGATAGTGTGCTATATAAGTATCCATTATTATTATTATTAATAAGGCTAACTTGGTTAAGTTGCTTGCAAGTAACCAGCACGATTATGAAGGATCTGAAGACCTGATTATATATTGATAGCGCATTGGCTTTATGCAACAATTAAGCATCTGCTTTTGTTTTCCAGCAGAAGTGGTGAAGCATTTATGGATCAGTTTGCATGCTTTGACATCTCCTTCAAACTGAAACTAAAAAAAAATTTACAACTTTTTCTGATTTCTCCATTATTATTATGAGAACCTGATATTTATGTTGGAAGAACAAGAAAATGGTCGATGTCAACAAAAAACAAATTTACAACACACACACACACACATGCTTCTGCACGCACACACACACACACACACACACACACACACACACATGCACGTGCACACACACACACACACACACACACAGATAATCTGCCAAATAGCAAAAAATGTATCTACTAAAATGCATAAACTAGAGAAAGGCAATAGCCTCTCAGATAAAAGCAAGCAAAAGGTGAACTGACAAAAGAAAGTAATCTCTGAAGTTACAACCCAAAAGAAAAACATTAATAATCTGGAAAGAAAAACAAAGACAAAAACTTGTTCCCTTACATATTGTCTTCCACTTAACACACAATATCTCTCTGTCGAAAACATGTTATACAAGAAAACTGTGAGGAAAGCTGTATGTTCATCCTTTGGAATCATTCAAAAATATGTTGTTATTTTGTTGTTGTTTTTTCCGTCACTGATTTTAACCTGAAGAAAACATTGTGCAGAAACATGGGATTCACACACACACACACACACATATATATATTATATATATATATATATATATATATATATATATATTTAAATATATATATACACACACACACACACACACACACACACACACACACATGTACACATACATACATTCCTTTTATAAACATTTTTTCACAAGAACTCAGGGATTAATTTCTACGGGAGCTGCATAAAAACTTTGAATGAGAGCATGACATTAAAACTATATACCATGTCTACAGTAATTCTTTCTTTTGCATGACTCAGTTTAGTTGGCTGAAGATTCAGCTGTGATCATACTGTAGTCATGTATGCTGGGTGTTTTCATGCTTCTTTATGGAAGTTTACTAACATCAGTTTATGAGTCTTTGCGATGCGTATATAAAGGAACTGGTAACTATCAAGTCAAAATAATCTGCTGACCTACAAGATTGCAAAAATCTCCATCCTCCACCCACCATGCAAAGACTTTCAGGTTCATCCTGACTGGTCTTTTCACTCTAACTATATAGGATACAGTCAAGTTGGTTATTTTGAGCATATTTTATTTTTCTTGGTTGTATATGACAAAGTAAGAAATAAATAATTCCATGATCTTTTGGATATGCTAAGTTTTGGTTTATTCATCTTCATCACTACCGTCTGTTTCATTGTTGATCGTGTATGTTCTTATCTCATTTTAAACAAATTTCATCTGATAAAACTTTGTTCAGTTTGTTTTGTGTTTTTTTATTTTTCAAAATCTTCTTTGCCCTCTTTGTGAACTTTACTTAACAAACTAGCTACAGCTTGAAAATTGTGATGTATGTGTTCCATACACTCACACAAAGTCATACGACTCGGACTCTGAATGAGAGGGTCTGTCGTCGCGCAAATAGCCCTCTTGTTCCAGTCTCAGCCAGCCTTGCAGGCTCGACCGAAACTCCACCGAATTTCTCTTTAAAGTTCTTGAAGTAATGTTACATGTCTTTGAGCTTTCATGAAACACGAAACAACAATTAAAGAATAAATTTTGAAGCGTGAATATCTCAATCGTATCTGACCCGAATTTTGTGCTCATAAAGTTCAAACTCACCAGAGCACTCACATCCGTTCACAATGTTACAGAACTGCAGAAACATTCCTCGGCGCCATGTTTGTTTAGGACGCGCAAGTTACTGCGGGTTACCCTGATACCAAATGAACATAAGATGCGATGAACAATAAATCAACCTGCACTAAAGCATTTCATCATGTGTCTCAAAGTCGCGAAAATATTTCACAGACAGTTATTTCAAGTAGTCATTTATAAGGCGGAGAGTAAAGATTCTTTTCAACCAATCAAAAGGGAGGTTATTTACCCAAGGACACACACGGAAGTAACCCCAGGCACATGTTCTGGCTTGTTGTCAACAAAATCTACACGAAATGCCGGTAAAATATAGATGATAGATCACTTATTCATACACATTGTTCGTGAGAAATCACATCTCTACAAATTAGAAACACTCGTTTTACTTGGAACTTGCTATATTTTCAGTACTGATCTTGACAGCAAATGAAAGTTTCACAAAAGAAGCATGTGACTGTTTTGTGTTTCAACAGTCAAGAACAACTTGTTTTACTTTCACTTTCGAAGTCCGAGTTACAATGTAATCCACCGTGGTTTGGATTCAAGAAATAGGGACAGTTGTTTATTGATCGTGGATTAAATGGCTTTTGAACTAAATCACGATATAACCTGAACTTTATTCGTTGTGTGTCACTTTTCAGCATGCGTCGTGTGTGTGTGTGTGTGTGTGTGTGTGTGTTTTCTTCAGTTTAACGTCTATTCACTGTAAGTGTTTTTAGACGCAAAGGAGTAAAGTAGTGGATAAAGGAAAGGGAATGCATGTGAATATTAGTGTTAAAAAAAGTGTTCATGTTATGTATCAGAGGAAAAGTATATTATAAGAAAAAGTCTAAAGAGATTGTGGTGTGTATTGAATGAGGTGTCATGGGAAAGAGAATATGAAAATGCATATCAACAAGTATTAACCAACAACAATGTAAATATAAATAATAGCATTAATTATGATACATCAAAGGAGGATACCAACTGGACTGGAGTTTAAAATTTCTGAAAACATTCTAAGCAATGAATAATCATTCAAAATCTTTTCAGTGGCTAATGAAATATTGGAAGAAAAGTCATCAACTACATCTTTTGGAATTAACTGTCTTATTCTCAGACAATGAATGAGTAGATGGCTTACAGTTATTTGCTTATCGCATATACATTTTATATTTTTAGAAAATTTGTACGAAAGGCATTTAAACGAAGTCTATACATTAGACTTGTAATTTGTCTTGAATGTGCTGCTGGTGTCGAATTTCGAAAATGTTTGGGATTAGCTGCATTCTTTGTGTTTACACAACATTGGTAATATTGATTATTTGAATCTACAAGTAATTTCTTAAATCGATTTCTAGATACATTTTCTATACAACTAATGCATTCATGTAGATCTAACTGGATGTCAAGTTGTATTGCGCCTTCGAAATTACATGCTGCTCTTCTAGCTGCTTGGTCTACCCACTCATTTGAAGATATTCCACAGTGCAAAGGTACCCAACAGAAAGTTATTTTAATGCCCTGTTTTGTCAGTTGATGAATAATATGTTTTATTTCCATTGTCATCTCAATTCGCTTCTTTGAATTTGGAGATTCTATAGCTTGTAATACTGACTTTGAGTCTACACATAATAAAATTTCACTTACAGTTTTCGGAATGTCTGAAATATAATTTAAGGCCATAAGTATGGCTATAAGTTCAGCTGTGGAAATGGAATATTGTCTACCAATATAGTATAATTTTTCTCTGTGTGTGTGTGTGTGTGTTTTGGCATAAATTTGCAGAAAGTGCCCTATTTGTATTATTGACTTATTTGAATTATTTGCTTTATATGTGTATTCTGCTTTTATTGTATTTATATACATTAATTCACTGTTTGTTTAGTTTAGTTTAGTTTAGTTTAACGTGTACCATATGCTGTTTATTTTGTTTTTATTTTAGAGTAGTTTTGTTCTGTCAATGTATCACAAATACCTACAGATGGTAAGGCTAGATCAGAACATTAGGTCCATGCATAGCTCAGCCATCTGTTCCTTTTTTTTTCTTTGTGTGTGTGTGTGTGTGTGTGTGTGTGTGTGTGTGTGTGTGTGTGTGTGTAAAGTCTAGATTCTAGCTAAACATTATGCTAAAGCATCACTGCAGTTGCCAAGTAAATCATCACACACTTGATTAGAAACAGGTGTATTTACCTGTAGATTCTCTTCCAGCTGCATGTTCTCACCATGCACACAAATGTCAGCTCCATCTCAGTCTTTTCAACCTGCTTAAACCAAGGAGAGAATATGAATAGAGATCCTGTGTGCAGTATGCATTGATGTGCATGTAAAAAAATAATTAAAAAGCCTGTCCCATGCAGAAATTCTATCGAAATATCCACTTTAATTCTGTTCTGTGGAGATGTGCTCTCCCTGGTGAGAGCAGCCCCATATTTCACACAGAGCAAGTTTACGTTTTTGACAAAAATTTATACAGTGAGATATGATACAATACTGTGAAAAGGTGCTCTGAAAGAAAATGGTTTTATTTGGAAGAAGACAGTGGGTCTTTAGGATTTAAAAAAAGAGAGAGAGAGAGAGTGTAAGAGAAGCAGTGTGTAATTAATAAAGCGTTAGATTCTTGTCTTTGCAGACATATCGTCAGAGACTGCTGACAGTGGATATGCCAAAACTATGGTCCGCATTAAAGGGTCTTTAATGAGAGATTTAGTATGACTAATAAAACATTGAATTCCTGTCTTACAGACACCCCTACTGAGACCAGTGACTGAGATGTCACAAACACTATGATTCGCATTTTCAGGTCTTTAACAAGATATTAATTGTAACTGATGAAAGGTTAGATTCGTGTCTTTGAAGACATACTGATTGAGACTGCTGACAGTGGATATGTCAGAACTATGGTCTGCATTAAAGGATCTTTAATGAGAGATTTAGTATCACTAATAAAACATTGAATTCCTGTCTTGCAGACACCCCTTCTGAGACTAGTGACAGTGGATGTCACCAACGTATGATCCACATAATAGGGTCCTTAATGAGAGATTTAGTATCACTAATAAAACGTTGGATTCGTGTCATTGCAGACACCCATTCTGAGACTAGTGACAGTGGATGTCACCAACACTATGATCCGCATTATCGGGTCACCTGGAAAACACTACGCACTGGTGGCTGCAAAACATGGCATTGAAGCAGATGAGCAAGCACTAACTTCAGCCTTTCTGCAACATTACAAACTGTACTGCGGGAGGTGGGTTGAGAGGCAACCTTTTTGTTTGGTTGGTTGTTTTATTGTGCAAGATTCTTTGATTGAGCCTGGTTCATCACTAGCTGACCTGCTTGTCTGTTGACTGAAAAAAAATCTCCAGGCACTGCCAGTGTGTGCATAATATGCCCCACATGTGTGCTTTCAATGTTGCATATTTCCTCTCTTAGTCTTGTGTGTGTGTGTATTTGCATGCATGCGTGTGCGCGCGTGCGTGCGTGCGTGCGTGCGTGCATGCGTGTGTGTGTGTGTGTTTGCATGCTTGTGTGTGTGCACACACAAGATTTTTTTTAACTTCTATCCTTCAATTTGAAACACTTATCTCTCACAACACTTTAAATCTTTTTTCTTTTCTTTCCTTTTTAGACACCCCAACTTTGGCGCCAGCTGCAACATGCCAGCTTACAAGTGGTGGACAGGTCTTGTGACAGACACCTTCATAGCAGTGGGTGTCCCACACAGTGAGGTGCTCAACACACTGGCCAAAGACCTCTACTTCTACTATGCAGCAGGCACTGCATGGGAGCTTCTGCCCAAGACAAGAGAGGCCCTGGAAGACCTCCAAAACTTTGACGTCAAAATAGGAGTGATCTCCAATTTTGATCACAGACTGTACAAAGTCCTGGCAGATTTGGATCTGCGGAAGTATTTTGATTTCATTCTTCCATCGTACGTGGTCGGGGTGGAAAAGCCTAACCGACTGATCTTCCAGCGAGCGCTTGAAGACGGCAAGGTGCTTGCGGAGGAAGCAGTTCACTTTGGAGACAGTGTGGAGAAGGATTTCATCGGGGCGCGTAACGCTGGTATGATGGCTTACTTGCTGGAAACGAGTGGGATCAACCACGATTTTCTTGAAGACAAGTATGTGGTTAAGAGTGTGAAGGAGTTTGTCACAGCAATTTCACCTCATCTGCCACTGAGATCTCTTACATCATCTTGATTATTGTGCGCACTTTCTCATATATTAGTATTTGTTATTTCTAATATCATCATCTTAGATGAACAGACTATAAATAAATAATATAAAACATTAAAAGTATTTGTTAATTACAAATATTTTTTTAGATATGTAGATATTTTCAAAAAACGCTAGGTAAACATTTTAAGAATCTGAAAAATGAATAGTTAGATTGATATCCTGTGGTCTGTTACATTATTTTTACAATTGTTTTATTGTTTTTATGAAAGCCTCATTTCTGCCTCATATTCAATTACAAATTCATAGGAGCATTTGATGTGATTACAATTTTATATTGCTTCCACTTTACCACTTTACCATGGAATCTCCAGCTGCTCAGTGCATTTATGCGTGAATGTGTGTGTTGTGTGT
>NC_134906.1:18812684-18832684 GCF_041734735.1 Babylonia areolata
TCAGATAGACTTGTTTACACATGTGAGCCAAAATGGTATATGAGTAATTATATCGTTGTTCTGAGTTGTTGATCTTCAAAAGGAATTGGCATTACAACTGGCAGTTTTATGTTAATGTACTTCATTGTTTAATGATTTTACTGTACACATGATGCTATTGTTCTCACATTGATCTCTTTGTTTGATGTTTCCTGACTTGTAGAGGGGGGACCATAACTTTGTTTTCTGATTGAATTTGTATGTTGTGGATCCTGTTTTGATAATTCATACTAAAAAACAACAACAAAAAACAACAACAACAACAACAACAACAACAACACTAGAATACTTTATTGTCACCAATAAAAGGGAAATTCATTTGTGGTGTATGTTACATGAGCAATGTGCGAGGATCACTGTCCTTCAATGTGAATACATGAAAGACACGAGGAACGCTTAAATGCCAAGTTGATGTGAAACACACATAGAATAACCACAGCCATTCACATGCAAAAATCACATCAAGAGATTAGACATAACATATCATACTGTAATTAAACACACACACACACACACACACACACACACACACCCTCATCAGTACACACTCATACAGACTGACTAGCACAGTAACAGATATGCTCACACATGCTCACACGTGTACCTGTGACAATACATAAAAACAAAGAGCAAATTTTTTTTCAATGCAGCATTTTCCTCCCCAGCTGTCATGGCCATTTAATTAATGACTTACTCTTGTATTAGAAAAAGAAAACAAACAACAACAAAAATATTAATTTTTTTACATGAGTTAGATCAAAATAAGTCAGCCAAGTACAATCCCCACCAGTGATCATGTAAGTCTGAATGGCAGCGCACAAGGAAACTTGGGAGTCGCAGAGACAATGGTTGCTGAAGGGACAAGTGACATTCGAAGACTGAGGCGGGAGTGAGAAATCTGGTTTGATTCTTAGTCTTACGTTTGCCCTGACTGTCAGTGTTATCGTAGATCCTGTTCCAAGCTATCGGTGCACTGCATGTGCGCTTCTAGACTTTCAGTGAAGCACTTGAACTGCTCAAATGTGTAAGCGCTCACGCGGCCGAACACACGATCGCGATGGAATGCGACTAATTCTCATTCCTTTGAATCGCATGGATCAAAACCAAATAACGCGCTCGATCAAGCCTCTGTGTCCAACTGACTTACGTTATATTGTCCTTCGCTCCGAGTTCTTCCATACTGAAATAATACATTCGACTGACACGAGAAACGAAACAAGACAGAAAATGTCATTCGTGACATAGGCTACACTCGTACGACGCGGACATTCCTGCACAGCGGCAATACTCATCGGCCACCACGATTCCGGCTCACACAAAACACACACAAACACAGAGGAAAATGTAAATCCCGTTAAATACCTCCCTTACAGTGTCTTGAACTATCACCGTGCATACCATCACTGAGTGAAATGTGATGATGGTTTCAGTTTGCGTGTGATCGCTGATCTGAGCTCGATATCATCTTCTTCTTGTGACTTCTACGTGTTTTCATTTCTTTCCATTTTAGAGAATCGGAAGAATTTCATTCCCCCATCATTTTTTCAATTCTTCGATCATGTTAAGCGTTGTTGCTATCTATATACAAGACATCATTCGTCAGTCAGCGAACTCATCGCTCTGAAAGCATCGACAACGCTTACGATCGCGGACGCGCAAGTTTGTTTACACGTTGCGTGTTACCAGAATGGTGAATGATCCGACAATCCATTTTGCGTGACTGATGTCATTCGCTCGTTCCCTATTGACTACATTTTCTGTTCCAGAGAGGAACTGATGTTCATTTTCCCCCGGCCGTCTTTGTGAACAGACGGTAAAAGCAACTGACAATTGATACATGTAGACTTTAAAAGACGCAGGCACACACACACACACACACACACACACACACACACATAGACGCGCGGCACAGAGAAAATGAGACAGAAAGTGACACACACAGGCACAATCACACAACTGAATCTTAACTGGTCGAAGCCATTCACAAAGCTAAGTTCATCGCTAGATGTATTGACATCTTGCCTCAGGGTCAAGCATGACAACGCACTTTCACTTTTACTTTGCATTATCAGTTTACACTTGTTAATCGATCTAGAGCACGATATGATCTGGCTTGCAGGATCGTCAAATCAATAAAATTGCTGGAAGCAGAGACCTTACGGATGGGAGATAACTCAATAACAATCCTAGTTTCGAGACGTCATTACTCGTTCCCTCTATCCTGCACACAATGCAAAGACATAAGGCAATAGTAATCCCTTATCACGCGTCTCATATGTTCGGGGCATTTTTGTTCTTTTTCTTTAAGTTTGTATTCTTGGGAATCACCAGATATCATTAGTTTCATTTAAATTTGAATACATGAAAGTGAAACGTTAGGGATTCCTGATAAAGTCAACGGGGAGAATTTGGGGTTGATGTAATTTGTTACTTCCCTTTATTATTAATTTTATATTCACAATATGATAAATGTTTTGTTAAAAACACGGAAAAAAACATTTTTAATTAATGAAAAAATATAAAATTATTATTTTAAACAATACCATTACTAATCTTAGCTTAAAACGCAAGCCTGATGAAAAAAATATATGTTAGGATAAAATATAGAAAATTGAGTCACAACAATCATTTCTAATTGTTTGACAGTTATATATATGTGTAGGGAAAGAGTATTAAAATACTCTTGACACACATGCAAGCGAGTTCATCAATATCACACGATTCGACCCCATGTAAATAAACGTCATGCAACCTCACCACCCACCCTTTGGAAAGGGTGAGGACATAACACCCTCTCCAAAACCATCCTGCCAGAGACTGTAGAGGGAGAGCGCAAACGGGGACGGCAGAGAAAGAGCTGGTCCGACAACGTCAAGAAATGGACCAAAATGACGATGCCAGATCTCCTCACGACAGCTGCCAACAGAACGGCGTGGCGAACTATGACATCTTCCTCGTGTCCCCCCAACGCCGGACCCCAGCGGTCGAGGGAAGGAATGAATGAGTGAGTGAGTGAGAACCTCACCCGCCGCACACACATCACTACAAGGCAGTTTTCTCTTTACACCTTCAAGCCATAGACATCACTAGAATTGAGATATTAGTGCCTATGTTCGCGTCGCACCCGGTGCTGTTATTAACTGTCATAGATGCAGTCACCCCGCGGAACACGATCTCCGCCAAATTCACAGCGTCGTAACTGCCAGTTCACCTCCCTCAGCGAGAAGATGTCGGCCACGTTTACGATCGAACTCATCATTACTGTACGAGTTCACGAAGTCGTGATGACGTGAAACTCGTTAAATTTGCACTTTACAGTATTTAAAGACCCAGCACAACCATCTGCACTCAGTCTGCAGCCAAGAACTCCCTGACCCGGACACCACCAGCAGTGTGCAGTACCCTCACCACCCTTCACGGAAAAGACGGCCAAGAAGTTTACTTCCAGACATTAACGTGGAACACACTTGGAAAACTAAAGCCGACTGGAGGAGGAACATTGCCATTAAGCCACGAACAACATTGCAGATATCAGCAGCACCATTGACGTATAAAAACATAAAAGACGAATCGTGACAACATTCGAAGAGAAGATGAATCTCAAAATTCTGATATTTCTAAATGTGTTGCTTCTGATCACGTATACAACAGAGCTTCAGATTTACAGTAGAACTGCACAATATGCTGGTGTTCAAGCTATCATGTATGCAGTAGCATTATGTGCATTCTGTCAAGTACTTGCAACTAGAGAAATATCAAACCTTAAAGAAAATATCTTACTTATGTATTCCGTTTACTCTGTTCCAACTCATTATCTAGATGCTACCCTTCGTTTCGCTTCAGCACCATACACTGTGCTGATATGCTTTCACGGTGGGCAAACTATAGTCACAATAAACCAGTTCATGTTACACTTTCCATTGAGCAGATTTACCACAGTACACACTGCGGGATATACTGCAGTGTTAGCATTTATAACACTAAAATGTCACAAGGGCATAAAGTCTGACATGTTTCGTGATATTTCAGTCTTTACTGTGTTCGCAACAGTATTTGGACTTTTGATCTACATGTGTAAGCCCACTGATTTTCATCTGTCTGCTTTACAACTGTTCATGAATTTAGGAAGCCTGTTTTCAACATGGATCATAGCGAAGTACAGTTTGACAAGCAACACACAATGCATGTTCTTCCTCATGCGTGAAGTTCAACTGACGACCATGCTCTCAAATATCGTGTCTCTGATTGTACATGGAAATGCTCTCAAAGATGGGTAGCAAAATGGAACAGACTGTCCATCCTATTTCTATAGAAAAGCACAAGCAATCCTGAAGAGCCAGTTCAGAGAGCAATGGAGAAACAAACACCAAGCTGGATCGGAGGAGGATGCTCTCTGGACTTTAAACAGAGCACAGCAAGTGGTCCTCTTCCAACTGAAAACTGGACACTGTAGGCTCCTTCCACACCTCTACAGACTGAGACTGTCCCCTACTGATAAATGCCCATGTAGCATGGGTTCGCAGACATCAGAGCACTTGCTACAGTTCTGCCCAAGTTTGGGAGCACTGAGGAGGGGAACCTGACCCTGTGCGGTGGAACTCCAAGAGAAGCTCTGGGGACCACCTGCAGCACTGCAGAGGACAGCGGACTTCACTCTGCAGACCGGACTGACCATCTGACAGCATGACCCAGGGAACACACCTCCCTGTACATGGTGCACACCTGTGCATTTCATTCAACGTCTACTCACACAATATGACTGCTTGTAAATACAATTTTGAAAATGAATTGATTTCAGTCTGTTGTGTTTCATTTGTGTGTGTGCATGTGTGTGTGTGTGGCCACGTAACTGGGAGTGGTACTGGCGTCGTCAGTGACCTCACCATCACAGGCCGTATTCATCAGGGCCAACGGGCAGACAGTATTCGTGATGCTCTGCCACGAACCTATAAATAGACCTGTATACGACCGTGTGCTCTGCCGGCGACCCGCACCTCCCGCCAAGTGAGCCTCGCCACCAGCGCTGAGAGCAACTGCAATCCCAACCGGAGCCGCCAAGGCCGCTCCCACAAGGTCGCTTGGTTACGTCGCGCCCCAGGCAGGCTCGAACGAGGTCGAGACCCTCTTGCTCAGGGAGGTGTACAGTACCGGCCGAGACCCTCTCGCTCAGCGAGGTGTACAGTACCGGCCGAGACCCTCTTGCTCAGGGAGGTGTACAGTACCGGCCGAGACCCTCTTGCTCAGGGAGGTGTACAGTACGGGTCGAGACCCTCTTGCTCAGGGAGGTGTACAGTACGGGTCGAGACCCTCTCGCTCAGGGAGGTGTACAGTACGGGTCGAGACCCTCTCGCTCAGGGAGGTGTACAGACAGTACCGGCCAAGATTCTCTCGCTCAGGGCATAGACACTAATATCTCAGTGTCTGTGCTCAGGGAGATGTACAGTACTGACGCCGTTTAATGACGTGACTACCTCCCTCAGCGAGAGGGTCTCGGCCACGTTAACGGCATTAAGCCGGCGTTGTCCTCCCTGACCCGGGCAAGACTACTGATCTAAGAATAGAGGGGCGGCACCAGCTGGCCGTCAGTCGGCGAGGAAGGCAGTCAGTGCTGCTCAGAGCATTTACGTCAGTGGTGTTCCTACAGCGTCGTGTGATTAATGTTAGTTGCCCGTTCGCCCCGTGTCCGACTTAAAGCCAAAAACCAATGTACAATTCACGATGCACGATTCAATTTTCAAAATTAATGGATGAATGAAAAAAGTAATGTACGGTAATGTAATGTTCTAGGCCAGACATGCAAGCTGCCGCCAGGCGATGAAGATAGTTGGCGCCGCCCAGGAGACAGAGACCAACGCCGGCAGTATCTGCAGTCCCCAGCCCACACCCCACTCCTACAGCGTCGTGTGGCAAGTTGCCCTTCAGTTGATCCAGGCCTGCTTGTTGGAGAGTGGAGACCCGTACACCCGTCTACCACCGACGCCGGCCCCAATTCAGCTCAGTGACACAACCACACAGTCTCCTCAGATTGAAGGTTGCCTCGTTCCACAAGCGAACATGCAAAAGCTGTATTCTCTGTCTGTCTGTCTGTCTCTCTGTCTGACTTTGACTTCAGTAGGCTTTTTGTTGTATTTATCTGTTCAATATCTCTCTCTGTCGCTCTCTCTGTCTGTCTGTCTCTGTCTCTGTTCGGGTCTGTTCTGATTTGGGCTGCAGTAGGCTTATTGTTGTATTAAATCTCAGTTAATTTCTTTAGAGATAGTAAAATATTCATGTATTTTTCACCGCCTGTGTTGGTCTGTCTCTCTGTCTCTGCCCCCACCCCTACTGACCCCAACCCCTCTCTGTCTCATCCCATCCCCTCATTCTGGTCGCATATCCGTGTGTACATCACAACACTTGCGTGTACGCACGTCAGTGACACATGCACCCCAAAACTGCCACCCTTCCTACGACTCCCCCAGCACACAGACACATAAAAAATTATGATGTGTACATGCACGTGCTTCTATATAGTGTCGTTGTCTGTCTCTCTGTCTCTGTCTGTCTGTCTGTCTCTGTCTCTCTCATTACTGAGGATTTTCAGAAGTATGGATGTATGGCCGAGGAGTGGGAGATGAAAATTTATTCTAAAACTTATTCAGACAGAGAATGGTCGACTGCTATCAACAAGATTGGAATCGGCAGAAAATTGGAATATAATAGTCATCGATTTAATGAATACCGCAAATTTAAATCCTCATAAGAGCCAGAAAAATACCTTCGATATCAGTATTTCAATAGCCAAAAACTTTGATTTAGAGTGGCTCTGGTCAAGTTTCGTCTAGGTGTTAACGATCTTGAAGTAAATAAAAGATATAGCGATATATCAACACCAAAAAACCGTCTCTTTTGTGATGACCTGGAAACTGATGTCCATTTTCTTACTGAATGCACCCCCCCCCCCCTTTTTTTTTTTTTTTTTAGCTTTGCTAAAGTTCGAGAAAAGTATATATTTCGTCGTCATCGTCGTCCGTCGGTCGTCAAACATCATGCCGCGGAAAATATGAACATTCCGTCAATTCCCTTTTTGTCAGTTACCAAATGAAGACACGGATGTATTATAAGAAATGTGGCCATGTTTTTTTTTTACTATGTTTTCCATTCCAGAGACGAACTAGTGTTCATTTTCACCCCGTCTTTGCCACGTGAACAGACGTAAAAGTAACAACACATGTAGGTCTTCTCAGACGCAGACGCCCGCGTGCATGTACACACTCAGTCACACACACACACACACAACACACACACACACACACACACACACTGACACACACACACACACACATACACACACTGACACACACACACACACACACACACACACACACACACACACACACACACACACACACACACACAAACACACACATACACACACCATTTTTCACCCTCTGCCCAATACCGTTCCCTCCACCACGCCCCGCCCTCCACCCTCCCGCACACCCGCACCCCCCCACCCCCCCACCCCCACCCCCTCCCCCCTCCCCCCTCCTTTTTTTTTCCTTTTTTTCCGTCTAATATCACTTAAAGTGGAAGACGTTAAACTGAAGACTACACAAACACACACACACACACACACACACACACACACACACACACACACACACACACACACACTCACACACACACACACAAACACACACACACACACACACACACACACACACACACACACACAGAAACGGGCAGCACAGAGAGAAAGAGATAGGAAGTGAGACACACAGGCACAATCACTCAACTGAATCGGACTGGTTGAAGCCATTCGCAAAGCTAAGTCTATCGATGTATTGACGTCTTCAGTGTCTCAGGGTCAAGCGTTTTCCATTCCAGAGACGAACTAGTGTTCATTTTCACCCCGTCTTTGCCACGTGAACAGACATAAAAGTAACAACACATGTAGGTCTTCTCAGACGCAGACGCCTGCAAGCATGTACACACTCAGTCACACACACACACACACACACACACACACACACACACACACACACACACACACACACACACACACACACACACAGAGAGAGAGAAACGGGCAGCACAGAGAGAAAGAGACGGGAAGTGAGACACACAGGCACAATCACTCAACTGAATCGGACTGATTGAAGCCATTCACAAAGCTAAGTCTATCGATGTATTGACGTCTTCAGTGTCTCAGGGTCAAGCATAACAACATACTTTGTCTTTTCCTTTGATTTTCCATTTTGCAATTGTTAATCGATCTGGAGCACGAGACAATCCGGCTTGCAGGATCAGTCATCAAATCAACAAAATTACTGGCAGCAGAGACCTTACGAATGGGAGATAACTCACTAACTATCCCAGTTTCGTGACGTCATCACTCGTTCCCTCTATCTGGGACACAATGCAAAGACATATGGCAATAGCAATCCCTCATCACGCCGTGTCTTATGTTCGGGTCATTTTTTTTCCCTTTTTCTTTAAGTTTGTATTCTTGGGAATCGCCAGGTATCATTGGTATAATCTTATTCTGAATTTGAATACATGAAAGTGAAACGTTGGGAATTCCCGATAAAGTCGACGGGGAGAATTTGCGGTTGATGTAATTTGTTACTTCCCTTGACTACTATTTTTATATTATCCCAATATAAAGATTTGTTGATAAAAACACAGAGAAGATATTTTTGTTTAATGAAGAAATATACAATTATTGTTTTCAATAATATCAATATTGATCTTAGCTGAAAACGAAAGTCCTATGAAAAAAATATATGTTAGGATTGAATATAGAAAATTGAACCACAACAATCATTTCTAATTGTTTGACAGTCATATATTACGTAACGGAAGAGTTCTAAAAATAGCCTTGACGCACTCCGCATTGAACCCCGGTGCAGATCCGAACTTTTAATAATGCGGACATGATTATAGTCAGCATGCTGGATGTCATTGACGCACTCAGCATTGGTTATGACTTACTCTTTGCCCGTGTGACACAGTCTTGGCCGAAGTCGCAGCAATAAGCTGGCATCACTCTGTTCACCTCTGTCAACGAGAGGGTGTCATCCCTGTTCACAGCCCACATCGATTACCCGATCTTATATGATTTCACGAGTTTGAACGTGACGAGGTCATGTTTAGTCATGATCCAGTGGGTTTGATTTGACACGTCTCCATTGTACTCGATGACCCTGAGACACTGAAGACGTCAATACATTCTCCGACGTGCTCTCGGCCAAATTTACAGCAATGAATTGGCGTCCTGTTCACCTCCCTCAGCAAAAGGGTGTCGGTTATGTTCTCGCATAGACACTAGAATTCCCTAAACGGGCGTCTTGTGACGTAACCCTACACTGTGTGTGTTTCGAAGCGTTCTGTCCAATGCTCTTCGGATGCGCGGAGGAGGTTGACCGTCTATGAGATATTAGTGTCTATGGTTCATGGCTGACTTCATCGATGCTGTTCGAGTTCACGTGATTCGTGACGAGGTGGGTTAAATTTGCACATGTCCCCATTGCACTTCACAGTATTTAAAGGACCAGCATGACCATCCTCACTCAGTCTGCAGCCAGCACTTCCCAACCCAGGCACCACCAGGACACAGTGTGAACTACCCTCACCATCCTTCACGGAAAAGACGGCCAAGAACAACTCTACCTTACAGTCATTAACGTGGAACACACTTGGAAAACTAAAGCTGAGGAGCGGGAACATTGCCAATCACCGACGAACAACATTGCGGATATCAACGTCGACGTTGCCGAGGAGAGTTGATCACATCACGTACAGCTGACGAGGAACACGGGAGCTACAGACTACAGACACGTACAAGGGTGAAGCAGCAGCAACTTTGACATATCAACGTACAAGAACATTGAAGACGAATAGTGACAGCATGAGAAGATGATAGCACACTTCTGATTCTGCTAAATGTGTTGCTTCTGATCACGTATACAACAGAGCTTCAGATTTACAGTAGAGCTGCAGAATACCCGGGTTTTCAAGCTATCATGTATGCAGTTGCATTATGTGCATTCTGTCAAGCACTTGCAACCAGAGAAATATCAAACCTAAAAGAAAATATCTTGCTTATGTATTCCGTTTACTCTGTTCCATCTCGTTATCTAGATGCTACCCTTCGTTTCGCTTCAGCACCATACACTGTGCTGATATGCTTTCACGGTGGGCAAGCCATAGTCACAATAAACCAGTTCATGTTACACTTTCCATTGAGCATATTAACCGCTGTACACACTGTGGGATTTACTGCGGTGTTAGCATTTATAACACTAAAATGTCGCAAGGACATAAAGTCCAACATGTTTCGTGATATTTCAGTCTTCACTGTGTTCGCAACAGCAGTTGGACTTCTGATCTACATGTGTAGGCCCACTGATTTTCATCTGTCTGCTTTACAACTGTTCATGAATTTAGGAAGCCTGTTTTCAGCATGGATCATAGCGAAGTACAGTTTGACAAGCAACACACAATGCATGTTCTTCCTCATGCGTGAAGTTCAACTGACGACCATGCTCTCAAATATCGTGTCTCTGATTGTACATGGAAATGCTATCAAAGGTGGGTAGCAAAACGGAACAGACTGTCCATCCTATCTCATATAGAAAAGCACGAGCAATCCTGAAGAGCCAGTTCAGAGAGCAATGGAGAAACAAACACCAAGCTGGATCGGAGGAGGATGCTCTCTGGACTTTAAACAGAGCACAGCAAGTGGTCCTCTTCCGACTGAAAACTGGAACTGACACTGTAGGCTCCTTCCACACCTCTACAGACTGAGACTGTCCCCTACTGATAAATGCCCGTGCAGCATGGATTCGCAGACATCAGAGCACTTGCTACAGTTCTGCCCAACTTTTGGAGCACTGTGGAGGGGAACCTGACTCTGTGCGGTTGAACTCCAAGAGAAGCTCTGGGGACCACCTGCAGCACTGTGGAGGGCAGCAGACTTCGCTGTGCAGACCTGGACTGACCATCTGACAGCATGACCCAGGGAACGCAGAAGAAGAAGTACAGGGAAATGACAACTGACCACTACATGGTGCACACCTGTGCATTTCATTCAACGTCTACTTACACAATATGACTGGTTGTAAATACAGTTTTGAAAATGAATTGATTTCAGTCTGTTGTGTTTCATTTGTGTGTGTGTGTGCATGTGTGTGTGGCCACGTAACTGGGAGTGGTTCTTGCCGTCCGCCGTCGTCAGTGACCTCGCCATCACAGGCCGTGTTCATCAGGGCCAACGGGCAGACAGTATTCATGATGCTCTGCCACGAACCTATAAATAGACCTGTATACGTCCGTGTGCTCTGCCGGCGACCCGCACATCCCACCAAGTCAGCCTCGCCACCAGCGCCGCGAGCAACTGCAGTCCCAACCGGAACCGCCACGGCCGCTCCCACATGGTCGCTTGGTTACGTCGCGCCCCAGGCAGGCTCCAAGGAGGTCGACACCCTCTCGCTCAGGGACGTGTGGTGGTGGTGGTGTGTCCATCGAGATCAATGATGACCATCGTTGTCATCCAGCTGGGGGATGGGGGGAGGGTGGTGGTGGGGTGGGGGGGAGGATGCTCATGAATCTATCTGTGAATGCGCAGATGGCTGAATAGTCCAATCTGCGCACGAAAAGTTCGCTGACAGATGGGGCAGACAAAGACAGGCATATCATTGTCAGGGAGCTTGTTTGCCCGTGACTTTCTGGCCTGCCTCTTCTGAACAGCTGCAGCAGTCCTGTTGGCCTCGCACAACTTGGTGCCTTTGTGCACAGCAGCGCGCCATTTGTCACGGTCCACTGCAGATTCCTCCCAGGAGTCAGGGTTGATATCAAACGCTTTCAGAGAGACTTTCAGAGTATCTCTGAAGCACTTCTTCTGACCTCTGTGTGATCTCTTCCCTTGTTGCAGCTCGCCATAGAAGAGCCTTTTGGGCAGCCGATGGTCTGGCATGCGCGCCACGTGTCCAGCCCAGCGAAGCTGGGACTGCATCAGGATGGTGAAGATGCTGGGAAGGGTGGCTTTTGCGAGCACCTCTGTGTCTGGGGTCTTGTCTTGCCACTTGATGTTCAGTAGCTTCCTGAGGCATGTTGTGTGGAAGTGGTTAAGCTTCTTGGCATGTCGTTGGTACACTGTCCAAGTTTCGCAGGCGTACAGTAGTGTGGGGAGAACTACTGCTCTGTAGACCTCTAGCTTGGTCTCAAGACTAATGCCTCTTCTGTTCCAGACATTTGCATTGAGTCTACCAAAAGTTGCGCTTGCTCTTGCAGTCCTGACGTTCACTTCATCGTCGATGGTTGCATTTCGTGACAGTGTGCTGCCAAGGTATGTGAACCGCTCCACCGCACTGAGTCTCTGACCGTTGACTGTGATGTTGGGCTCAACGTAGGGTTTCCCTGGGGCTGGCTGATGGAGAACTTCAGTTTTCCTCGTGCTGATGGTAAGGCCGAGGTTCCTGCTGGCAGTGGCAAACTTGTCGACGCTGAGTTGCATGTCAGCTTCAGATCCAACGTTGAGGGCACAATCATCAGCAAACAAAAAGTCTCTGATGATGTCTGTCATGACCTTCGTTTTTGCTTGAAGCCTTCTGAGGTTAAACAGCTTGCCATCTGTTCGGTACTTTAGGCCGATTCCAACATCGCCATTTCTGAAGGCATCAGTAAGCATTGCAGAGAACATGAGGCTGAACAGCGTTGGAGCCAGGACGCAGCCTTGCTTGACACCATTTGTGACAGCAAAAGGAGCATATGTTTCGCCTTTGTCCTGGACTCGAGCCTGCATGCCTTCATGGAATTGGCTGACCAAGGAAATAAATTTCCGAGGGCATCCGTACTTGGCCATGATCTTCCACAGTCCCTCTCTACTCACGGTGTCGAAGGCCTTAGTGAGGTCGACATAGGTGGAGAACAGATCAGCATTTTGCTCCTGACATTTCTCTTGCAGCTGCCTTGCAGCAAACACCATGTCGGTGGTTCCGCGCTCTTTCCGGAATCCACATTGGCTCTCAGGCAAATGACCTTGGTCAAGGTGTGCTGTGAGGCGGTTCAGTAGGATCCTGGCAAGTATCTTGCCTGCGATGGAGAGCAAGGAAATGCCCCGAAAGGTGGATGTACAGGGAGGTGTACAGTACCGGCCGAGACCCTCTCACTCAGGGAGGTGTACAGTACCGGCCGATACCCTCTTGCTCAGGGAGGTGTACAGTACCGGCCGATACCCTCTTGCTCAGGGAGGTGTACAGTACAAGTCGAGACCCTCTTGCTCAGGGAGGTGTACAGTACAAGTCGAGACCCTCTTGCTCAGGGAGGTGTACAGACGGTACCGGCCGAGACTCTCTCGCTCAGGGCATAGACACAAATATCTCAGTGTCTATGCTCAGGGAGATGTACAGTATTGACGCCGTTTAATGACGTGACTACCTCCCTCACCGAGAGGGTCTCGGTCACGTTAACGGCAATAAGCTGGAGTCCTTCCTGAGCCGGGCGAAACTACTGATCTAAGAACAGAGGGAGGGCACCAGCTGGCCGTCAGTCGGCGAGGAAGGCAGTCAGTGCTGCTCAGAGCATTTACGTCAGTGGTGTTCCTACAGCGTCGTGTGATTAATGTTAGTTGCCCTACCAGGCTTGGGTTGTTTTTGAGACTCGTAGACCATGGCCTTCTCACGAAGGCCACGCGCAGACCCGTTCACCACCGACGCCGAATCGATGGCGAGGTATTAAAAATAACTCTTCCCCACGGCAGCGGTAATTCCCGGTACAATTCTTTTCCGTGATTGGTTGATATTTTCGGTCCACGAACTAAAAATATTTATGTTCGTAGTCTTGCATCATATAATATCACATCATATCATATCATATCAACATCAAGGCACGCAGGCCGGACAAGGCCTTTTGCCCGCTTGAAGTGGGGAAGAAAAAGAGAGTCCCCACATATGTCTGGTGCATTTTTCAACATCGGCTTTGAGCTGGATATTACATCCTACGACAATTCAGTGTTTTCTCGACTTTTTCACGATTCAGAATCCGTTCTTTGACTGATTTAGGAACGTTCCGTGACTTGACTGCAAACAGTGGGACTCAGTGTGTAGGGATTATCATACCTGGACAATCACTGTGCAAACTGAGCGAAACAACACAGGTCACAAAAACAGACCGCGCTGTTTCGCCACACAAGTGTTCGCGAGGCCTGGCAAAAATCTGAGCGGCAGACGTTCGCGGAAAGGCCTCTCCAAGTTTGAAGAGACACTTGTCCAACAGTCAGAGGCGAAACGGTAAAGAAGGAAGGCCCAAAGTCAGACCAGCATCTGACTTCGTCTGCCGCGCAAAGTGTGGGACAGACTGCCATTCCCGAACAGGCCTGTCAAGCCACAACCGACACTGCTCCAGAAACATGATTACCCAGAGCACAACACCGAGGGGAGTTTAACGACCTACTAGCGTCTACACCCATCATACGGTCACGTTGTTTTCGGTTGGGGTTGTTCTGTTGTCTTCCGCTGCTGTTTAGCAGCTCCTGGAGTTGGCGTCGACTGTGGCCACTAGTTGTACAGCTGGTTGAAGTGGGGTTGTTCTATTGTTGCCTTTGCCGCAGCTGTCGTTGAATTGTGAGATGACTCAGGGTCAGCTACGCCATCCGCCGTCCACTGTCGGCCCAGTATAACTGCTCCCCAAGCCGTCGTCAGGACTGCCGGACAGCCAGTCTTCATCTACCGGAGACCCGCACGGGCCTCCCGCCGGTTAGACTCCCGAGTCGTCACCAGCACTGAAGACAACAGCAGCGGTTCGGAACCACCACCGCTGCGGTTCCCACAAGGTTGTTTGGCCAAGCTGCCCCCTCCCCCCCCCCCTCCTCCCCATCTCTCCCCCAAGACGAGCATCTCAGTGGGAGAAATGGTGACCACCGAGAACCCGTTCGCCCCGACAGAGACCGACTTAAAGCCAAAAACCAATGTATAATTTACGACGTACAATTCAATTTCCCAAATTAATGGATGAATGAAACATATAATGTAATGTAATGTTCCAGGCGAGATGCGCAAGCTGCCGGCAGGCGATGAAGATAGTTGGCGCCGCCCAGGAGGCAGAGACGAACGGCGGCAGTATCTGCAGTCCCCAGCCCCCACCCCACTCCTACAGCGTCGTGTCGCAAGTTGCCCTTCAGTTGATCCAGGCCTGCTTGTTGGAGAGTGGAGACCCGCACACCCGTCCACCACCGACGCCGGCCCCTATTCAGCTCAGTGACACAACCACATAGTCTGCCCAGAACATACCGAAGCTGTTCCTTGTCTCTCTCTGTCGCTGTCTCAGTCTCCCCCCCCCCCCCCCCCCCCCCCCTCTCTCTCTCTCTCTCTCTCTCTCTCTCTCAAAATAAAGAATCTTGTCTTGTCGTGTCTTGTCTCTCTCTGTGTCGCTGTCTGTCTCAGTTTCAGTTTCAGTTTCAGTAGCTCAAGGAGGCGTCACTGCGTTCGGACAAATCCATATACGCTACACCACATCTGCCAAGCAGATGCCTGACCAGCAGCGTAACCCAACGCGCTTAGTGAGGCCTTGAGAAAAAAAAGAAAGAAAAAAGGGTGAATAAATAAAAGATAAATACATTTTTTTTTTAAACTACTACCACTACTAATAATATGTATAAGGCGCAAAAACTTGATGAAGTCAGCTATAAGCGTACATAAATAAATAAATAATAATTATAATATAAAAAAGTAGTAGTAGTAGTAGTAATAAGTAATAAAGAAATAAAAAGACAACAATGATGATAAATAAGCAAATAAATGTAAAACATGGAGACACACATTCACACATGCACCCACATATGCATAATAGATATGCACCAAACATGCAGTTTCACAGATATAAAAGCACAGTCAACTGAATACACATAAACGTACATGAGCCCCAACACACACACACACACACATTACCCTGCACCTCCTCTACCCCCCGTCCTCCACACACTCATTTCTAGGCTACGTATCGCAGCTTCCACGGCACACACACCCACATCCTCCCACCCACTCACACACACACACACACCACACACACACACACACAGATGACCACTTACTTGTACAAGCACACACACATACGCCCATATCCCCCACCCCCAACCCCCCACACACATATATAAAGATATATACACACCCGCACGTTCCAATTATTTCGTTGCTCCCACAGTGTAGGCATGCATACACATACATACCTCATTCTCTACCCCCCCCCCTCCTCCCCGCACCCTATCCCTCCCCACCCCCCCCACACACACACATACGCACGTGCACAGAACTCTCCTGACACTTGTTTACACTTACACCCTCGCGCATGCACAAACGTACTCAAACACACAGACCCACACATACACACACGCACAGAGGCTGCCACTGATTGGCCGCAGGAGGGATGGGAAAAGACCTCTGATGCCAAGAACTTGGCGTCTAGTGTGTTGCTCAGTCTATTGTATTTGGAAAAGCCCACAGAGACTCTGTTCTTTTTGAAGAAATTTGCGCAATGTTGGTTTGGAAATGATGCCGATATTTGTTTGACTTGCAAAGCATCGTGCTCTACCTTTCATGCTAGACTTACGGCCGCTCCCTCTCTCTGCTTTTTTTTTTTTTTTTTAGGCGATCGATGGTGCGATGGCCTTGTACCTGTTCTTTTTTATATTCTTTGACTTTTCTGAGGATTTCCGATTTTCCTAGATGTAGGCCGCTCGTTGTTGTTGCGTTACCAGCAAGTCTGTCAGCTCGCTCATTTCCCTTAACACCTGCATGTCCCGGGCAGTATGACCATGTGAGTTTTTTAATCTGAAAGTCGCGCATTGCCTTATGCCACTCTGGGCTTCCCATTCCATTTTCAATTTTCTGTATGAGGTTCATTGAGTCGGTTAGAATCATGGCATGTTGGTTTCCGGGCATATGGATGGACGATAGCCACTGGAGGGCATGTGTCACAGCTTCAACTTCCATCGTTAGGCTGGAGGTTGTGACTTTGTAGGCAGCATTCTTTTCCTTAACTGTTTTTTCCATTTTGTTTCGCAGTGAATCCCCAACCGGATTGGTCTTTGGTGACTGAGCCATCTGTGTATATGATGATGTCCTCTTCTTTACTGTTTTCTTCTATGAGTAGCTTCACTTCCGCATCAGTTTTGCCCTCTGGCCATTCCCGACAATGTCTTCCTAGAGTGGGTGAAATGGCTGTGTTGAATAGATTGTTGAGGTTTTCGGGGTTTTTCTCCCATTCTTTTGTTTCTTTCAGGTCTTGTAGTCGGCATACTAGCTGGATTGTGTCTTCTGCTTGCCCCATCAATGATCTTCCTCGTCTTAGACGGCTGCCTTTTGGTTTTTTGACTGCGTCATGCAGTGGGTTTTGAGGGTTTTCTAATGCTGTCTGTCTGTCTGTCTCTGTTAGTGTAGTGTGACATGGACTACAGTAGGCTTATTGTTGTATTGAATCTCTGTTAATTTGTCCAGTAGAGATAGTACAGTATTCTTTTATTTCTCACCGTGTCGGTCTCTGTCTCTGCCCCCACCCCCACCCCCCACCCCCCACCCCCACCCATCTCTGTCTCATCCCATCCCCTGTCTCTGGTCGCATATGCGTGTGTGAGTGTAATTATACACTCTGGTGTGCACACGTAACACACGCACTCCGCGAACACTGTCACCCTTCCTAGACTCCCCCTTCACCAAGACACATGATACATACATGCACGTCGTGCCTCCTTGTCTGTAGTGTCGTACGTTGTCTGTCTGTCTGTCTGTCTGTCTGTCTCTCTCCGACCCCATCCCCCGAACTTGAACCCCGACCCCTGACCGCACCCACACCCTGCCACCCAACCCCCACACCACCATCCCCTTCCCATGTGTTTGCCTGACATTGATGTACAATCAACTTAACTCTCTCTCTCTCTCTCTCTTGTTTTGTTCTCTTTTATTGTAAACTGATGCTAGTGGTTGTGGTAGAAGTAACCGTATTAGCTGTTGGATTTGACAAACAGTAGCAACAGACTCAACTTTTGTCATCTGGTTGTTAGCCTTTTATACTTTCGAAATGAAGATTCTCTAAAGGATTTCTCAGGCAAGGAATTGGCGAGATTCATTGCAAAAGCATATATATATTATGCTGCCGCGCGCGCGCGCGTGTGTGGGTGTGAGTGTGTGTGTATTTGTATTTGTATTTCTTTTTATCACGACAGATTTCTCCGTGTGAAATTCGGGCTGCTCTCCCCAGGGAGAGCGCGTCGCTACACTACAGCGCCACCCTTTTTTTTTTTTTTTTTTTCCCTGCGTGCAGTTTTTATGTTTTCCATATCGAAGTGGATTTTTCTACAGAATTTTGCCAGGAACAACCGTTTTGTTACCGTTGGTTCTTTTACGTGCGCTAAGTGCATGCTGCATACGGGACCTCGGTTTATGGTCTCATCCGAATGACTAGCGTCCAGACCACCACTCGGGGAGAAAGTATCGGCTGCTGAACCGTACAGCGCACTCAGATTCTCTCGCTTCTTAGGCGGACGCGTTACCTCTAGGTCATCACTCCACCCGTCTACACTTCTGACCCTGAACTGATTTTTTAAAGCATGATTTCATTAAACTTAAATAGGAGACTCAGGGACTTGATTCTTTTCAAGCGGCATGAGCGCCTGATTTCATCAGGAAACATATAATAATAAGCCTCTGAAATCCCACGCAGTTTCCCTCCCCACCCCCACCCACTACCCCACGCCCCGCCGCCTAACCCTCGCCCCTTTTATCATATGTTAAAACTTTGATATGTACTTGTTTTACTGATGAATACTTGCAGAGCTAGTCCTCCAGTACACAACGTGTGACAAGGATTTGACAGACAACAGATCTTGGGAAGACCACACGGCGGCCGCTCTTCAACTAAAGGGTTGTAACAGCTGTCAGTATCCTGAGGTGGTGTCGATACAGAGTTGCGTCCCATGGCACGCTCTGCCACAATGCAGCTTTTCTGTACTTTTTATTGACTCACTTGTGTAAACAAAGTGAGTCTATGTTTTAACCCGCTGTTCGGTTGTGTGTGTGTGTGTGTGTGTGTGTGTGTGTGTGTGTGTGTGTGTGTGTGTGTGTGTGTGTGTGTGTGTGTGTGTGTGTGTGTGCGCGCGCGCGCGCGTGTGTGTGTGTGTGTGTGTGTGTGTGTGTCCGTGGTAAACTTTAACATTGCCATTTTCTCTGCAAATACTTTGTCAGTTGACACCAAATTTGGCATAAAAATAGGAAAAATTCAGTTCTTTCCAGTCATCTTTTTTAAAACAATATTGCACCTCTAAGATGGGCACAAAAAATTTTAAAAAAGAATCCAAATTATATGCAAAATGAATTTACTGTTATATATTTTCTTTTTTTTCTTTCTTTTTTTTAAATTCCAAAGCTTTATAATAACCAACACAGAACACATTTTAACGATTAGATTTTTTTAAGTGTACCATAAGTGAGTCTTGAAGGCCTTGCCTCTCTTGTTTGTTGTTGCTTTTCTCGTCAGCAATGCACTGTACCAACAAAACATCCCCCCCCCTCCCACACACACACACCTCATGCCCCATTAGTAACGTTACCATGAAAACGAAATACAGAAGAGAAAAAAAAATGTTCAAGAATTTTATTCAGTCTTAATTCATAGTGAGTGTGTTTTTGTTGTTGCTATTTTTATCATTATTACTATTACAAACAGTAGTATAGTAGCCTTGTAGTAGTAACACTAACAACAGCTGTAGTAGTAATTTTTAGCCGGCAGAAGCAGAAGGAACACTAGTAGGTTCACCCAGCTACCTCATTGCTAGGCTTCAGAAAGTCCATGATAACCATGCTGCTCGTCTTGTCTTTCGTCCATCTAGATTTGATCACGTCTCTCCTCTCCTTCAGGCTTTACACTGCCTCCTAGTACAAGAAAGAATTATTTACAAAGCTGCCTCTCTTTATTTCAAGTCCACTGAG
>NC_134906.1:18837684-18847684 GCF_041734735.1 Babylonia areolata
CAGCACTTAGACCCGTTTCTGTCAGCAGCAAGCTGTGTTCGACTGTAATGTGTGAACAACTTCTATTCCACATTCCGACCCATTTCTGTGATTAGACAAACAAAAATAAAACATGAAGGCTTCTTTTTGCCCGAACTGTATGGTAGTCTGTCGTGTTGGAGTATGACCATCAGAATAGCAGAGGAGGTAACTGCTGTCCCGACTATCTGGGCTGGAGTTTGATTACAGTGGAGAGTGTCCTGTCCAAGTTACATCCCCACTTTCTCGGCCAAGAGGGTTTTAGGACAGTCGACGCTGGGATGGATCCCAAAGGCCAACTAGCCCCCAAGGCTGCAGCACTAAAAACCAGTGCAATTATTCCTCCTAGTTAGAGAGTCTTAGTTCAAGACTAAGCTGTAAGTGATTTCCCATTGCAATGGAGAAACCTTTGATAATACAGCTCTCACTTTGCTGTCGGCCAAACTGTAAACTTGTAAACTTACGTCAGTCTGTGGTGTAAGCTGAGTGTTGGGCTTTGGAGTAAACATTTAGTATCTCCTGACGATTTAGCGTTTACATCACTGTTCCTTTTCGTTTCAAGCAACAGCAAAAACAAACAAACAAACAAAAAACAAAAACAAAAAACAACAAACAAAAAACGATGACAACATCAAAAACACAAGAAGCTCGAACACAAGAACCGTCAGTTGTCATAGAAAGGCGACACACGGACCAGATTGAGCTCCACCAAATCCAGATCCCTGAGAGTTCCCGCCACGGGCCACACAGAGGGGTCCCTGAGCAGAGCGAAACCCTGACAGTCCCCCACACTGTACCACCCCCACAGCCCGCACCCAGCCCCGTCATGATCAGACGTGCAGAACCTTTTCGGCAGTGTACCCATCAGTCCGTTATCCGCCAAGCTGTTCTCCGCGTCAAAACTGTTGTACCGGAGTTCGTAATCCGACGATTCAGGGCCGATGGTGAGATTGGTGTAGTAGGCACTGCCTTGCGAGGTCCAGGAGTTGGAGAAGGAGAAGATGTTGGCCCTGTATTCCGCTTGCTGGAGAAGGAGGTGCGTGTTGTCCAGGCCTACGAAGAAGTTCACAGAGTCGTTGACGCGGGACAGGTCCTCGCCGAACCCTGCCTTGGCCTGGTTCCAGCTGACGCTGGCCCAACTGCCGGTGGAAATCCGCGTGAAGGGATACGTCACGCCGCCCCACTCCAGTCGGCACCTCACCTGGGGAGGTTTGGTTTTTAACAGGTGTACAACGTGCATGGAAAACACACACACACACACACACACACACACACACACACACGCACGTACGCACGCACGCACACACATCACACACACACAAATAATCTAAAAATCTTTTTTAACAAAAAAGAAGAGAAAGGCTGCACAGCTGCACAAAATTACAGGTTAAAAAGAAAACACACACACACACACACACACACACACACACACACACACACAGAGAAAATAAGACACACTCGCGCGCATAATATATGTATATTGTGTGCGTGCGTGCTTGCGTGCAAGAGAGAGAGAGTTGCGGACAGCTGTAAGCAGCACTTACCCAGAACGGAGACGGGGAATTGAGGGGCTGAATCATGAGCGTTTCATGATAACTGTGCTCATGGCCGAGATCAAACGCTTCTGAGCAGTCTGAAAAAAGGTGGGGATAACGTGTAGTGGACTGGATGGAGGGGAGGGGATGGAGGGGAGGGGATGGAGGGGAGTGGAGTGGAGGTGAAGGGAGTGGAGGTGAGGGGAGGTGAGGGGAGTGGAGGTGAGGGGAGTGGAGGGGAGGGGAGGGGAGTGGAGGTGAGGGGAGTGGAGTGGAGGTGAGGGGAGTGGAGGTGAGGGGAGGTGAGGGGAGTGGAGGTGAGGGGAGTGGAGGGGAGTGGAGGGGAGGGGAGGTGAGTGGAGGTGAGGGGAGTGGAGGTGAGGGGAGTGGATGGAGGGGAGGGGAGGGGAGGGGAGGGGAGGTGAGGGGAGTGGAGTGGAGTGGAGGTGAGGGAGTGGATGGAGGGGAGGGGAGTGGAGGTGAGGGGAGTGGAGGTGAGGGGAGGGGAGGTGAGGGGAGTGGAGGGGAGGGGAGGGGAGGTGAGGAGAGGGGAGTGGAGGTGAGGTGAGGTGAGGTGAGGGGAGTGGAGGGGAGGGGAGGGAGTGGATGTAGTGGGGGGAGTGGAGGGGAGTGGAGTGGAGTGGAGGTGAGGGAGTGGATGTAGGGGAGGTAAGGGGAGGGGAGTGGAGGTGAGGGAGTGGATGTAGGGGAGGGGAGAGGAGTGGAGGTGAGGGAGTGGATGTAGGGGGGGGAGTGGAGGGGAGTGGAGGTGAGGGAGTGGATGTAGGGGAGGGGAGTGGAGTGGAGGTGAGGGAGTGGATGTAGGGGGGGAGTGGAGTGGAGGTGAGGGAGTGGATGTAGGGGGGGGGAGTGGAGGGGAGGTGAGGGAGTGGATGTAAGGGGGGAGTGGAGGTGAGGGAGTGGATGTAGGGGAGGGGAGTGGAGGGGAGGTGAGGGAGTGGATGGAGGGGAGGGGAGTGGAGGTGAGGTGAGGGAGTGGATGTAGGGGAGGTAAGGGGAGGGGAGTGGAGGTGAGGGAGTGGATGTAGGGGGGGAGTGGAGTGGAGGTGAGGGAGTGGATGTAGGGGGGGAGTGGAGGGGAGGTGAGGGAGTGGATGTAGGGGGGAGTGGAGGTGAGGGAGTGGATGTAGGGGGGGGGAGTGGAGGGGAGGTGAGGGAGTGGATGTAGGGGGGGAGTGGAGGTGAGGGAGTGGATGTAGGGGAGGGGAGTGGAGGGGAGGTGAGGGAGTGGATGGAGGGGAGGGGAGTGGAGTGGAGGTGAGGAAGTGGATGTAGGGGAGGGGATGGAGGGGAGGGGAGGGGAGTGGATGGAGGGGAGTGGAGGTGAGGGAGTGGATGCAGGGGAGGGGAGTGGAGGTGAGGGAGTGGATGGAGGGGAGGGGAGGGGAGGGGAGGGGATCGAGGGGAGGGGAGGGGAGGGAGTGGATGGAGGGGAGTGTGGTGGAGAGTACTGTAGTGCGGTGCAGCGCAGTACAGTGTAGTGTAGTGTAGTGTAGTGCAGTGTAGTGCAGTGTAGTGCAGTGTAAACAGTGAGTGAGTAATGTTGTGCAGTGCAGCGTCGTCAAGTGGAGCGCGCGCAGTGGTGTGGGGTGAAGTGGAGTGAAGTGAAATAACATGGAGTGGAGTGGAGTGAAATAACATGGAGTGGAGTGGAATAACATGGAGTGGAGTGGAGTGGAGTGAAATAACATGGAGTGGAGTGGAGTGAAATAACATGGAGTGGAGTGAAATAACATGGAGTGGAGTGGAGTGGAGTGAAATAACATGGAGTGGAGTGAAATAACATGGAGTGGAGTGGAGTGAAATAACATGGAGTGGAGTGGAGTGGAGTGAAATAACATGGAGTGGAGTGAAATAACATGGAGTGGAGTGAAGTGAAATAACATGGAGTGGAGTGGAGTGAAATAACATGGAGTGGAGTGAAATAACATGGAGTAGAGTGGAGTGGAGTGAAATAACATGGAGTGGAGTTGAGTGAAATAACATGGAGTAGAGTGGAGTGGAGTGGAATAACATGGAGTGGAGTGGAGTGGAGTGAAATAACATGGAGTGGAGTGGAGTGAAATAACATGGAGTGGAGTGGAGTGAAATAACATGGAGTGGAGTGGAGTGGAGTGAAATAACATGGAGTGGAGTGGAGTGAAATAACATGGAGTGGAGTGGAGTGGAGTGGAGTGAAATAACATGGAGTGGAGTGAAATAACATGGAGTGGAGTGAAGTGAAATAACATGGAGTGGAGTGGAGTGAAATAACATGGAGTGGAGTGAAATAACATGGAGTAGAGTGGAGTGGAGTGAAATAACATGGAGTGGAGTTGAGTGAAATAACATGGAGTAGAGTGGAGTGGAGTGAAATAACATGGAGTGGAGTGGAGTGGAATGAAATAACATGGAGTGGAGTGGAGTGGAGTGAAATAACATGGAGTAGAGTGGAGTGGAGTGGAGTGGAATGAAATAACATGGAGTGGAGTGGAATGAAATAACGTGGAGTGGAGTGGAGTGAAATAACATGGAGTAGAGTCGAGTGGAGTGGAGTGGAGTGAAATAACATGGAGTGGAGTGGAATGAAATAACATGGAGTGGAGTGGAGTGGAGTGAAATAACATGGAGTGGAGTGGAGTGAAATAACATGGAGTGGAGTGGAGTGGAGTGAAATAACATGGAGTGGAGTGGAGTGGAGTGAAATAACATGGAGTGGAGTGGAGTGAAATAACATGGAGTGGAGTGGAGTGGAGTGAAATAACATGGAGTGGAGTGGAGTGAAATAACATGGAGTGGAGTGGAGTGAAGTGGAGTGAAGTGGAGTGGGGTAGAGTAGAGTAGAATGAATGGAGTGGAATGGAGTGCAGTGCAGTGCAGTGGTGTGGTGTGGTGGGGTGTGGTGTGGTGTGGTGGGGTGTGGTGGGGTGTGGTGTGGTGGGGTATGGTGTGGTATGGTGTGGTGTGGTGTGGTGGGGTATGGTGTGGTGTGGTGGGGTGTGGCGTGGTGTGGTGGGGTATGGTGTGGTGTGGTGTGATATGGTGTGGTGGGGTGTGGTGGGGTGTGGTGGGGTATGGTGTGGTGTGGTGGGGTGTGGCGTGGTGTGGTATGGTGTGGTGGGGTGTGGTGGGGTGTGGTGTGGTGGGGTATGGTGTGGTATGGTGTGGTGTGGTGGGGTGTGGTGGGGTGTGGTGGGGTATGGTGTGGTGTGGTGGGGTGTGGCGTGGTGTGGTGTGGTGTGGTAGGGTGTGGTGTGGTATGGTGTGGTGGGGTGTGGTGGGGTATGGTGTGGTGTGGTGGGGTGTGGTGTGGTGTGGTGTGGTGGGGTGTGGTGGGGTATGGTGTGGTGTGGTGTGGTGTGGCGTGGTGTGGTGTGGTGTGGTGGGGTGTGGTGGGGTGTGGTGTGGTGGGGTGTGGTGTGGTGTGGTGGGGTGTGGTGTGGTGTGGTGTGGTGGGGTGTGGTGTGGTGGGGTGGGGTGTGGTGTGGTGTGGTGGGGTGTGGTGTGGTGTGGTATGGTGTGGTGTGATGGGATGTGGTGTGGAGAGGTGGGGTGTGGTGTGGTGTGGAGAGGTGGGGTGTGTAGTGTAGTGTAGTGTAGTGTAGTGTAGTGTAGTGCACAGTACTGTACTGTTGTGTGCAGACGTATTGGTGTCAAGTTAAAAAATAACAACAAAAACAACAACAACAAAACAAACAAACACACAAACAAACAAACACACACACACACACACACACACACCATCACCACCAAGTTTTCCAGCCTCTGCCTTCCACATTATTGGCGTCCTTGTCAACACGCTTGCTGGAACTCTAGATTTTATAAACGTTTTCCATCTCGTTCCAGTTCTAAGCAAAATTAACACATTTTTTAGGCTTTCCTTGCATATCAATATTTTTGGGATCCTGGCAAAGCAGTTGGTCACATTCGTTCACCTTGTCATTCCGACCCAAAACAAGGCACTTGCATTGCAAGAACACTGCATATGTGCAGATTTGCTAGTGCCTGAACCCCCTCCGTGTGAAAACGCATGCAGAAAATCAAATTCGCACGTTAAAGATCCTGTAATCAATGTCAGCGTTCGGTGGGTTGTGGAAACAAGAACATACCCAGCATGCATGTACATCCCCGAAAATTGAGTATAGCTGCCTGCATGGCAAGGTAAATAAACAAAACAGTCATACACGTACAATTTTACATGTTTGTCCGTGTGTGTATGTGTGCCTCCCTGAAATATGATTGAATGACACAGGAAACGAATGATGAGCGCCCAATGGCAGCCGTCAGCCGGCTCTACCCAGGTAGGCAGCCTGTTGTGCAAATGACTCCGAGTTTGTAAAGGGCTTAGAGCTTGGTCTCCGACCGAGGATGGGCGCTATATAAGTACCCATATCATCATCATCATCATCATCATCATATATGCATCCCTTTTCTTGTTTCCTCTTTCCGCATTCGTGGACATCAGCATACACCGATCACTCGTATATATGAATGGGCTTATACGTATATGACTGTTTCTACCCCACCGTTAAGGCAGCCATGCTCCGTTTTCGGGGATAGGGGTGTGTGCATGCTGGATATGTTGTTGTTTCCAGAACGCACCTGCGGGACGCTGTACATGGGTCACGTGATCTTTAACGAACATATTTGATCTTCTGCACACTTGTGTATACACATTGGTTGGTATAGCTTCTCTGAGTGTGTATACACATTGGTTGGTATAGCTTCTCTGAGTGTGTATACACATTGGTTGGTATAGCTTCTCTGAGTGTGGATACACACTGGTTGGTATAGCTTCTCTGAGTGTGGATACACATTGGTTGGTATAGCTTCTCTGAGTGTGTATACACATTGGTTGGTATAGCTTCTCTGAGTGTGGATACACACTGGTTGGTATAGCTTCTCTGAGTGTGGATACACACTGGTTGGTATAGCTTCTCTGAGTGTGTATACACATTGGTTGGTATAGCTTCTCTGAGCGTGTATACACATTGGTTGGTATAGCTTCTCTGAGCGTGTATACACATTGGTTGGTATAGCTTCTCTGAGTGTGTATACACATTGGTTGGTATAGCTTCTCTGAGTGTGGATACACACTGGTTGGTATAGCTTCTCTGAGTGTGTATACACATTGGTTGGTATAGCTTCTCTGAGCGTGTATACACATTGGTTGGTATAGCTTCTCTGAGTGTGTATACACATTGGTTGGTATAGCTTCTCTGAGTGTGGATACACACTGGTTGGTATAGCTTCTCTGAGTGTGGATACACACTGGTTGGTATAGCTTCTCTGAGTGTGGATACACATTGGTTGGTATAGCTTCTCTGAGTGTGGATACACATTGGTTGGTATAGCTTCTCTGAGTGTGTATACACATTGGTTGGTATAGCTTCTCTGAGTGTGGATACACACTGGTTGGTATAGCTTCTCTGAGTGTGGATACACATTGGTTGGTATAGCTTCTCTGAGTGTGTATACACATTGGTTGGTATAGCTTCTCTGAGTGTGGATACACACTGGTTGGTATAGCTTCTCTGAGTGTGGATACACACTGGTTGGTATAGCTTCTCTGAGTGTGGATACACACTGGTTGGTATAGCTTCTCTGAGTGTGGATACACACTGGTTGGTATAGCTTCTCTGAGTGTGTATACACATTGGTTGGTATAGCTTCTCTGAGTGTGTATACACATTGGTTGGTATAGCTTCTCTGAGTGTGTATACACATTGGTTGGTATAGCTTCTCTGAGTGTGTATACACACTGGTTGGTATAGCTTCTCTGAGTGTGTATACACACTGGTTGGTATAGCTTCTCTGAGTGTGGATACACATTGGTTGGTATAGCTTCTCTGAGTGTGTATACACACTGGTTGGTATAGCTTCTCTGAGTGTGTATACACACTGGTTGGTATAGCTTCTCTGAGTGTGTATACACACTGGTTGGTATAGCTTCTCTGAGTGTGTATACACACTGGTTGGTATAGCTTCTCTGAGTGTGGATACACATTGGTTGGTATAGCTTCTCTGAGTGTGGATACACACTGGTTGGTATAGCTTCTCTGAGTGTGTATACACACTGGTTGGTATAGCTTCTCTGAGTGTGGATACACATTGGTTGGTATAGCTTCTCTGAGTGTGGATACACACTGGTTGGTATAGCTTCTCTGAGTGTGTATACACACTGGTTGGTATAGCTTCTCTGAGTGTGGATACACACTGGTTGGTATAGCTTCTCTGAGTGTGGATACACATTGGTTGGTATAGCTTCTCTGAGTGTGTATACACACTGGTTGGTATAGCTTCTCTGAGTGTGGATACACACTGGTTGGTATAGCTTCTCTGAGTGTGGATACATATGATGATGGTGTCACACCATCCAAATATTCAAGTAAATTTAATCTTTCTGATGCCGAGTCGTGATTTTTCTTCTACGCATAAACACAAAAAGGAGATTAAGGCATCAGCAGGTCTGCTCAAATGCTGACTTGGGAGGAGGGGGTGGGGGTGGTTGGGGAGGGATGGTGAATCTCCACTCTTCGCCCACCAGGTGGCGATTCCCAGGATCGAACACAGGACCATTGAACTGGATGTGCAACGCTTTAACCATTCGACTATTGCCTAATTCAGCTTTTGTGAAGGGCTATGACTCAAACTACGAGGAAAGATTACAATCGCTCTTCGTGCTGCAGCCTTGGAGGCTAGTTGGTCTTCGGGGACTCACTTGGCTGTGAGAGTGGGGGAATGCAACTAAGCCAAGACGCTGCACGTTCATGTTCTGTCACTGAATGTGTGTTGAAAACAGAGAAGAATATATCCACAATATCCTGGAAACAACACAGATAACAGACACATCCATGTACAGAAATAATGAACCGCAATAGACTGTATCATACATCATGAATTCCATTAAGAAGATTAAAACTGAAATCAGTTACGCGAACAAAACCTCCCATCAACCGAGTGACGCGAGCTGTGTGATATTTATAAGCGACCGTCGCCAAGACGAGATAAGACACGAACTGATGCCCAGACAGCTAGCATGCACACTCAAACCATCAATCTGACGTAGCGCCCTTTCTTTGGATAGAATTATATTCTGGCCTCAGATTGCAGTTGCCTCCACTGCCGTTCTGATGGTCACAGTCGTCGGACACGACTATCATACAATGCGCCCGTCATACGCACCTCTGATGTAACGACTACAGGTGGGTCCAGCAAAGGGCAAAGGGCAGTCGCACTTTCCGTTAACCAGCACCCCTTCGTTCTGGCATTCCAGCTCCGTCAACTCCATCACTTCCGCCGTCGTCATTGTCGCTGTGGTCGTCAGTGTTTCAGGTGACGTGGATGCCCATGCATCAGTCATTGCTGTTGACGTCATTTCCTGTGTCTTTTGTGAAGAAGATTGTGGAAAAGATCAGGCTTTTTTTTATTTATTATTTTTTTAATCTTTTTTTAGTATTAAAGAAAGAGAGGGAGGGTGGAGGAAAAGAAAGAAGAGTGGACAAAAGAGAATAAGACAGACAAGACAATATGAGACAAAGAAATGAAAGGAAAGAGAACATGAAGAAATGAAACAAGAAAGGCAGGAAATGAGAAAGAAGGGAGGAAGGAAAGAAAAGTGAAGGAGAGGGGGGAAAAACCGATACACATGGACAGGCCCAGACATCACCCTCTGACACTTTCTGGCACCACACCTGCAACAGGCACATGCAACAGAAACACGTTTGTTACCCCCACCCCCACCCCCACCCCCTCACCCCTTTCCCTCCTCCCACTTTCTCAAATCTCCCAAACACGTAGATAGATTTGATTTCTGTTTCCTGTAACATAACTGCACAAAAGTAAGTTAGTTAATGTCGGATTTAACGTCAACACCAACCTCGGGTGATATGACCGACGGTTATCTAACAATCCCAGGGAAACTCCTGGGTATGAGGACCTATCCACCTGTCTGACACTTCACTGACACCACGAGAATGACATGGGCTGGGCACCCCTGCACCCCCTATTCTTTCTATTTCCATTCAATACGACCACCCCACCCCTCCTCGACCCCCACCCCAACGTTCCAAGAATTGAACCCTCTGTTTCTCTTTTCATTTCTATACATTAACCCTCTGTTTCTCTTTTCATTTCTATACACACCTTCCGAATGAAGAAGTCGCCACCAGTGTAGTGTCCGCCATCCGGACCGCTTCCGGTACCGGCCGGACACTGAAGCAGCGGCTCACTGTTTCTCATCACGCACACCACACCACCGCCACTGGCGTTCGTGACGTCACGCACCTCCACTCCTCCACACCAGTCGGTGGAAGAACAAAGAGCAGAGCACTCCAGCCGAGACCTGACCACCGTCATGGTGCCATCCACTTCGTTTCCGGTTGTCGGGGTCACAGGGCAGCGGAGGTAGAGGTCTTCCTTGAAAGGGTGTGGGTGGGGGGTAGTCG
>NC_134906.1:18852684-18872684 GCF_041734735.1 Babylonia areolata
CATGTGGATGTGTGACCCACTCTGAGCATAACATGTGGATGTGTGACCACTCTCAGCATAACATGTGGATGTGTGACCCACTCTGAGCATAACATGTGGATGTGTGACCCACTCTCAGCATAACATGTGGACCTGTGACCCACTCTCAGCATAACATGTGGATGTGTGACCCACTCTGAGCATAACATGTGGATGTGTGACCCACTCTGAGCATAACATGTGGACCTGTGACCCACTCTCAGCATAACATGTGGATGTGTGACCCACTCTCAGCATAACATGTGGATCTGTGACCAACTCTCAGCATAACATGTGGATGTGTGACCCACTCTCAGCATAACATGTGGATGTGTGACCCACTCTCAGCATAACATGTGGATGTGTGACCCACTCTCAGCATAACATGTGGATGTGTGACCCACTCTCAGCATAACATGTGGATGTGTGACCCACTCTCAGCATAACATGTGGATCTGTGACCCACTCTCAGCATAACATGTGGATCTGTGACCCACTCTCAGCATAACATGTGGATCTGTGACCCACTCTCAGCATAACATGTGGATCTGTGACCCACTCTGAGCATAACATGTGGATCTGTGACCCACTCTCAGCATAACATGTGGATGTGTGACCCACTCTCAGCATGACATGTGGATGTGTGACCCACTCTCAGCATAACATGTGGATGTGTGACCCACTCTCAGCATAACGTGGATGTGTGACCCACTCTCAGCATAACATGTGGATGTGTGACCCACTCTCAGCATAACATGTGGATCTGTGACCCACTCTGAGCATAACATGTGGATCTGTGACCCACTCTCAGCATAACATGTGGATGTGTGACCCACTCTCAGCATAACATGTGGACCTGTGACCCACTCTCAGCATAACATGTGGATGTGTGACCCACTCTGAGCATAACATGTGGATCTGTGACCCACTCTCAGCATAACATGTGGATCTGTGACCCACTCTCAGCATAACATGTGGATCTGTGACCCACTCTGAGCATAACATGTGGATCTGTGACCCACTCTCAGCATAACATGTGGATGTGTGACCCACTCTCAGCATAACATGTGGACCTGTGACCCACTCTCAGCATAACATGTGGATGTGTGACCCACTCTCAGCATAACATGTGGATCTGTGACCCACTCTCAGCATAACATGTGGATCTGTGACCCACTCTCAGCATAACATGTGGATCTGTGACCCACTCTCAGCATAACATGTGGATGTGTGACCCACTCTGAGCATGACATGTGGATCTGTGACCCACTCTCAGCATGACATGCGAACGTACCTCACATGCTCCCTTGCTCTTTCTTCTTCTTCTTCTTCTTCTTCTTCTTCTTCTTCTATTATTTTAAAAAAGCTGGCAAGGATTTTGACACCCTTTAAAGACAAAAATGATTCCCTCAACGGGAGAACACACACACACACACACACACACACACACACACACACACACACACACACACACACATACACAGAGGGAGAGAGAGAGAGAGAGAGAGAGAGAGAGAGAGAGAGAAGCAGAGACAGAAAGAGAGAAACAGAGAAAGTCTGAACTTGCAGATCATTGAAAGACAGCGTCCGAGAAACAAAACTAGGCCCAGTCTGTTGGGTAGGTATGGCTAATTGCGGGCGATCCGGTCAAAGCGACCAGCTGAAAGTGTGTACTGTAAAGACAGTCGTATGACAGTCAAACGGAGTTCTTTTGTTCTTGAAGGCTTTCTCCCACTGGTTGCACGAGGAAACGTTCGTCTGCTCATTCATTTCAACGTTTTGTCGACGTGTGAAATAACAAGGGTGCCTGAGGGTAAATGAGAACGGGCTATTATAATTGCGAACGATGGCTTTGTGTACATGTAGACAATTAAAACAGAAGCTGGTCTTTAACTCATCAGGCATAACATATTATTGGAACATCGCACCAGACTGTTGTATTGCTGGTTTTGATCACACATCCACACAGACATTTAAACACACACACCCCACATCGCACACACACTCACTCTTTTGAGAGTGCTCAGTAACTGTACAGCATCGTTCGCAAATAGACTCACGTCAAAATATCCTATTGTCTAATTGCAAACGACAATATTTTGCAGGTTCCTGTAAAAACTGACGCTCTGATCTGTCACCAACATGCTTTCTCAAATCATCCCAACACTGGCAATGCACTGTCAACATATCCGATCAAATCAGCTATTTTAAACCGTGTCAGACGGGCGCAATAGCCGAATGGTTAAAACGTTGGACTTTCAATCTGAAGGTCCCGGTTTCGAATCACGGTGACGGCGCCTGGTGGGTAAAGGGTGGAGATTTTTACGATCTCCTAGGTCAACATATGTGCAGACCTGCCAGTGCCTGAACCCCCTTCGTGTGTATACGCAAGCAGAAGATCAAGTACGCACGTTAAAGATCCTGTAATCCATGTCAGCGTTCGGTGGGTTATGGAAACAAGAACATACCCAGCATGCACCCCCCCGAAAGCGGAGTATGGCTGCCTACATGGCGGGTTAAAAACGGTCATACACGTAAAAGCCCACTCGCGTATATACGAGTGAACGAGGGAGTTCCAGCCCACGAACGCAGAAGAAGAAGAAGAACCGTGTCAAAGTTCAAGTCCTACAACTTGCTTCCCTTGATTTTAGGATTTTGAGAGCACGTTTGTGACCTTGGTCGGCAGTGGTGCGTGAAGAGAAGAAAGAGCGCCGACAAAGCCGGAAATAGCAAGTGTGTAGTTGATGATAAAAACCATATTTTCAAATATTCTGCTCCGTGGCTCAATTTTGTGACACTGTCATGCGTTTAACTTTTCAGTTTTACGTGTTTTGTGACATTGTCCCATTACATCACACTCTAGTTCACCTAGTCAAGACATGGTCCACTCCACTGCACGGCTCATATTTCCGTAGCGCCGATAAAACGACTGATATCATTTCTACATTGGTATCATTTCTACATTGATATCATTTCTACATTGATATCATTTCTACATTGGTATCATTTCTACATTGATATCATTTCTACATTGATATCATTTCTACATTGGTATCATTTCTACATTGATATCATTTCTACATTGGTATCATTTCTACATTATGGGAGGACACCAGGCTTCTTGGCTGGTATTTTTCTCCTTTAATTTTTTGTTTCTTTCCTCCTCCTCCTCCTCCTTCTTCTTCTTTTTCTTCTTCTTCTCTCTCTCTGTGTGTTAAGTTTTCGATTGTTAACCTTATTCGCCATTAAAAAAGAAAAAGAAAAAAAGTGCATTTAAATGATGAAAAAAAAAGGCCTGCAACAACTGTTGGTCTGTTTTCTGTTAGCCTGTGTTTAGCATCCATTTAGGTGCATTTAGGTACAGATCAGGCAACCGTTGGAATAAAATTATACCCCCTCCCCCCGCCGTCCACCCCTCCCCCCACATCCCCCCAAAAAGAAGAAAAACTAAAGAAGGAAAAAAAAAGGTCTTGCTTACAGTCTCACTCCACCTCCCTCCATCCCCCCATCTCCCCTATCCACCCTCCCTATACGATGTTTTTAAGCTAGTACTTTTGCCATTAAGCATGACCAGGGTTTTACTCTCTCTCTCTCTCTCTCTCTCTCTCTCTCTTCACACACACACACACACACACACACACACACACACACACATATATATATATATATATATATATATATATATATATATATAATGTATAGATATATCATTCATTCATTCATTTTGCCCATCGCTCCTGGAGCATAGGCCATCGACGACCCTTCGCCATCGCACTCTGTTCTGGGCTGTTCTGGCCATTCCAGTGCAGTTGGTCCCTTGCTGATTCAGCTCTGCCTCGGTGTCTCGCCTCCAGCTGTTGCGAGGCCGGCCTCTCTTCCTCTTTCCCTGCGGGTTCCAGGTCAGGGCTTGGCGTGTGATGCTGGAAACTGGCTTCCTGAGGGTGTGTCCAATCCAGCCCCACTTCCTCCGCAGTATCTGCTAGGCCACTGGTTCCTGTCCCGGTCGTTCCCACAGATCTTCGTTTCGGATCTTCTCCTGCCATCGGATTTTGTAGATACGCCTCACACAGGTGTTGAAGAATGTCTGAATCTTCTGCTGCATCGTCTGTGTCGTCCGCCATGTCTCGCATCCGTAGAGCAGAATTGACTTCACATTGGAGTTGAAGATGCGGAGTTTGGTTTTCATACTGATTGCTCCAGATGCCCAGATGTTCTTGAGCATGATGAAAGCTGTTCTTGCCTTGCCGATTCTGGCTGTGACGTCTCGGTCCGTGCCTCCCTGTCGGACAACCACGCTTCCCAAGTAGACGAAAAACTCCACCTCCCTGATGGGCTCTCCACCGACTGTGACTGGTGTGTTCGCAGTGGTGTTGATCTTCATCAGCTCGGTCTTCTTGTTGTTGATCTTGAACCCTGTCCTGGCTGACGTAGTCTCCAGGCGAGTGGTCTTGTCCTGCATCTGGCTGTGGTTGTGTGACAGGAGCGCCAGGTCGTCAGCGAAGTCGAGATCGTCCAGCTGTATCCAGAGTGTCCACTGTATACCGTTGTTCCTGCCTGTTGTAGTGGTCTTCATGATCCAGTCGATGACCAAGAGGAAGAAGAACGGTGACAGCAGGCACCCCTGACGAACTCTGGTCTTCACCTCGAAACTTTCGGACAGCTGGCCTGCGTGGGCAATCCTGCAGCTCATGTCCTGGTAGGTGCACCGGATGAGGGAGATGATCTTCTCTGGGTCTCCGTAGTGCCTCAGCAGCTTCCACAGCGTCTCTCTGTCCACACTGTCGAAGGCCTTCTCATAATCTATGAAGTTGATGTAGAGAGGGGAGTTCCACTCCAGCGACTGCTCCACGATGATGCGCAGGTTGGCGATCTGGTCGGCACAGGATTTGTTCCGCCGGAAGCCTGCCTGCTGGTCTCGGAGCTTGGGGTCGACGGCCTTTCATCCTTTCCAGTAGAACCCTGTTGAGAACCTTGCCTGGCGTTGACAGGAGCATGATCCCTCGGTAGTTGCTGCAGTCCCTGAGGTCTCCTTTCTTCGGCAGCTTGATGATGATTCCTCTTTCCACTGGGCCGGTACCTCCTCCTTCTCTCAGATCTTGCTGAAGAGGCTGTATAGCATGTTGACAGCTGTTTCCATGTCTGCTTTGATGGCTTCTGCTGGTATCTCGTCCGGCCCTGCAGCCTTCCCATTTCTCTGAGTCATGATAGCCTTCTTGATCTCTACCTTTGAGGGTTTGTCGCAGCTGGTGGGCAGTTCTGTCTCTGCGGGTGGAATGTCTGGTGGTGCGTCAGGGGCGGGGTGGTTCAGCAGCTCCCTGACGTGTTCTGCCCACCGTTTCGGCTGTTCCTCGGTTGTTGTCAGTGGGTTCCCGTTCTTGTCCTTCACTGGCTTGTCTGTCTGTTGGAACTTGCCTGTCAGCTTCTTGGTCGCCAGGTACAGGTCCTTCAGGTTCCCCTGTCCGGCTGCTGCCTCTGCTTGACTGACCAGGTCGTCGATGTATTCCCTCTTGTCCTTCTTGATGCTCCTCTTTACATCTCTGTCCATTGCTGTGTACTCATCCTGTGCCTTTGCCTTAGTTGCTCTTGTTCTGCTCGTGTTCAGCAAAGTTTTCTTCTCTTTCCTTGTTTCCAGCTTGTGGATGGTGTCGGCAGAGATCCATTCCTTGTGCTGAGTTTTCTTCTTGCCAAGGACCTCTTCACATGTGTCGTGCCAGAGCTTCTTGCTGTGTTCCCACCGTGTCTCGATGTCCATCTCACCGTCCTCTATCAGCTCTTGTAGTGGCTGGAACCTGTTGGAAAGGCTGATCTGGAATGCTGCTTGTGTGTCCTTGTTTCTGAGCAGTCCAACATTGTACCTTGTCCGTGTGTTGTTGGCGTTGGTGAATCTCTTGAGGCGAAGTCTCACTGTCGTCGTAAGAAGGTGGTGGTCTGATGACACATCAGCTCCTCTCATCACTCGTACATCCTGCCATGATCTCCTGAACTTGCGGCTAATGCAGATGCGGTCGATCTGGTTCTCCGTGACGTGGTTCGGGGATCTCCATGTGGCCTTGTGGATGCACTTGTGTGGGAAGATACTTCCTCCTATCACCAGCTGGTTCAGGGCGCACAGGTCTGCAAAGCGCTCACCATTCTCATTCATCTGTCCCAGTCCGTGTGTCCCCATGGTGTCCTCGTAGCGGGTGTTGTCCTTCCGATCTTGGCGTTGAAATCTCCCATCAGTATGGTTATGTCTTTGGCTCCTCTTCCGTCTGTCACTGTCTGTAGTTGTTGGTAGAAGTAATCTTTCTTCTCTTCTTCTGCATTACTGGTGGGAGCATAGCACTGGATGATGTTCAGCCTGATGTCATTCTTCTTGGTGGTAAACTTGGCTGTGATGATGCGGGAGTTGACAGGTTCCCAGCCGATGAGTGCCCCCTGTGCCTCCGGTGCCAGCATCAGGGCCACACCCTCACTGTGGGGGGGCTCCATCCTCTGTGTGTCCTGAATACAGCAGTTGCTCTCCAGATGAAAGTCTCATCTGTCCTGACTGTAGCCACCTTGTCTCACTCAATCCTAGCACTCCGATCTTGTAGTTTTTCATCTCTCTCGCTACTTGGATGGTTCTTCCTGCTTCATACATCGTCCTGATGTTCCATGTGGCTACTCGCGTTGTTGCCCTGGGTGTCAGAAGGGGAGTCAGCCTTGCAGCTTCCTTTCGGCTTTCACTGCACTGCATCATTAGTCTCCGGGATGGAGACCCTTCCTTGCCCAGGTGAATGTTTTGGTTCTTTGTCGTCGATGCTTCTGTAACTGGTCTTTTTTACAGGTAGGGTAGTTAGCCCTACGCAAATCCCTTTATCCTCCGGGCGAGGTGGTCCTGCCTTAGTCGCCTCTTACGACATGCATGGCAGGGCAGTGGGTCTATTCTATCAGTGCCCAACCCACAGGGAAGTATAGATACATACATATATATTTGTTGCTGAGTTCTCTCTCTCTCTCTCTCTCTCTCTCTCTCTCTTTCTTTACACACACACACACACACACACACACACACACACACACACACACACACATATATATATATATATATATATATATATATATATAGAATGTATAAATATATATATACATACATATCTTGTTGCTGAGCTCTCTCTCTCTCTCTTTCTTTACACACACACACACACACACACACACACACACACACACACACACACACACACACATAGAATGTATAAATATATATACATACATATCTTGTTGCTGAGCTCTCTCTCTCTCTCCCCGCTCAGACCCTCAACCCCTTCCCATGTACTGTTTGTGTAATGGCCTGAGACCGATGCCACAACAGATCTCACGATCAGGATGAAATTCCCCACCCATCTCTCTCTCTCTCTCTCTCTCTCTCTCTCTCTCTCTCTCTCTCTCTCTCTCTCTCTCTCTCTTGTGCTGCCGTACTTTCCAAACCTTAGAGAGGAACGACTGAACAGAAAGGCACATTACCCCGCCCCCTCCCCCGCCCCGCCCCCCTGTCACATGTACTTTCAGCTGATGATAAAGTGCCAATGTGTCGCAAATCTCTTATTAGTTCATGTTGTTTCAATTCTGGGTGGTTTTTTGTTTTTGTTTGTTTTGTTTTCTTCTTCTTTCTGTTCAATTTTATCTGTTTTGCACCATTTTGTTCTGATTAGTACCTACTATGTCACTTGAGCTTTACATGCAGCTAATGACATTAAACATTTCAGTGTTCAGTGTTCAGTTCTCTTGTCCTGCCTGCAACAGTATCTTTTACCATCGTTGTGTGTTTTCATACACACTTTTACCAGTGGGGACAAACCTCTTATTGCTAGGGCTTCTTTCACGTGTTTGTGCTTTTGTTGTTGTTAGTGCTTGCAACACACGGGACCTCTGTTTTAACGTCTCATCCGAAGGATTTAGCAGCCAAACTACCTCTCAAAGTCTGGTGGTGGAAGGAAGGAAGGATGATCCCGGTCAGTCCGGGATTTGAACCTAGGACACTCGCTTTTCCAAGTCGAGCGAACAACAACTTGGCCACCGACACACAATCACCAATTCAAAAGGTCAGTTAACCGACTATCGATGGAAATGTGGTTCAGAGACCAGCTAATTGATTGTTCGAAGGAAATCGTACCACGGTAATTTCGATGTTTGCGTGTTTGTGCAAAGTCTTGTGTATTGTGTTGAGCTGGTGGGAGAGACTGGGAGGGAGGTGGTGATGGTTGGGTGTGTGGGGGGCAGTGAGGGGCTGGGGAGGGGTGTGGGGGACGTGGTGGTGTGTGCATGCCGTGTGTGTGTGTGCGCGCGCGCGCATTTATATTTATGTTTGCTTCCATGCACACACACACGCGCACGTACACGCATACACACACACACAAACACACGCGTGCGCACACACACACACACACACACACACACAGGGAGAGGGAGAGAGAGAGAGAGAGAGTGTGTGTGTGTGTGTGTTCATGTGTATGTGTGTGTGTGTGTTCATGTGTGTGTGTGTGTGTGTTCGTGTGTGTGTGTGTGTTATGTGTGGTGTGGCGGGGAGGTAGGCAAAGAGAAAAAGGTTACTGAATTCAACTGGTTTTCGCACAAGAGCTCAAGGTAACGCTACAGACACATTGACACTACAAAACACAACACATCCACACACACACACACACACACACACACACACACACACACACAAACACACACACACACACACACACAACCACCACCACCACCACCACCACCACCACCGCACATGACATCGAATATCCGGATTTTGTGTCTGTATTCATCCCTATCCTTCAAATACGATATTCGATGTCTGGCATGTAGGGTCTACAACTGAGTGGGCTTTTACGTGTATGACCGTTTTTACCCCGCCGTTAACTCACTCAGTACGGCCAGTCCTCTCTTCTCCTCTACACAGACCCCTCGGATGTCCAGTGGGTGTCTGTATGACCCAGCCTTTAGCTTCCGTCTTCAGAATTGTGGTATTCTTTGTCAACATTCACGTCTCAGTATAAGAGCCTTCCGCTTGCAATATTTTGATGATGGTAATTGGAGTGAAGCTCTGTTAACGTCGTCTCTTTCGCCGTTCGTATGGAAAGAGTTAAGGCAGCCATACTCCTTTTTTTTGGGGGGGTGGGGGGCGTGGGGGGTCGGGGCGCGTGCATACTGGGTATATTCATCTATGACTAACCAAACGCTGACAGTACGGATTACGAGATCTAGAACTTGTGAATGCCTGTTAGATTTTTATCCACCAGTGGCCGACAGATACGGTGATCGGTAAGATTACCATTCGGCTATTCGCCTCAAATAGCTGAAATGGGGAAAGGAGTTTATGTGTCTGCCACGGATGCTCTCTGTCTATCTTTGTCTATCTCTGTCTGTCTCACTTTCTCTCCCCCCCCCCCCACCCCCCTCCACACACACACACTGACACACATGACTGACGGGGTCCAAAAGGACAACACAAGACAACACTGAGACAACAGCACGACAACTCACGACGAACAGACTATGCTGTTGTTTTGTTTTTAACTCATTCTGCCCCGAGCCCGAGCAGTCCCCTGGCGTCAAAATTTAATTCATGAAAATGGTGTACAGAGGTCTTACAGTTACATGCACAAAACCGCAAACAAAGAGAAACAACTTTTACAATATTTCCTGCTGTGTTCCCCCACCCTCCCCTCCCACGTGTCTATTTGGAGGAAAAGCCTGTCGATTTCAGTTTATATGTTCTTCGTTCTCCGCTGAGTTGACTGGGTTAAAGGGTTTATGGCGCTGGTCCGAGATCCAGCAGTAGCAGCAAGCAAACGCTGATTGGGGCGTCGCCGTCGATTACAGCAGAGAGTTGATAGAGAAGGCGCTGAGGACTGAGCAGCCTGAAATTCGTGTAGATCTTGAGCATATCCGTCGTGTAGTGTGTAGTATGTCGTCAGTGTTGCGGTGCCTTAGACTTAGTATGAATGTGTGACTGAATGGAATTGATGTGTGCGTTTGGTTTGTTGTTGTTGGTGGGGTTTTTTGTTTTTGTTTTTTGTGTTTTTTTCGTTTTATCATTGGCATATTTATATTTGTAAAGATAACCCTCGTGTGATGTTGGTCTGTGTAGGCAATACAGGTGAACATGGCTGTCTGAAAAGAGTGAAATGTCAAACGTTGAAGTATACTGATTATTATGAATGAAAGTTGTTGCTCTCTCTCGTCTCTGAATTCGTTCAGTTATGTCTTCCTTGTATTATTAGGATCTCTGTCTTGTGAACAGCATATACATAGCTCCAAATTCTTCCACAGAAATGAACGTTTCTTTGTCACCCTATTTTGGGAAGTGGTGCGATTCAGGGTGAAAAATATTGGCGGCGTCACCCTTCATCACGTTTGAACAGATTGTCGAGATAATTTTATTGTCCAAGACGTGCAGTGTGTTGTTTTTTGTTATGTTTTGTATTGTATTATATTTTAAATATAATCTATTAATGTATCTTATTCATGTATTCATTCATTAAATACTATTATTATTAGTAGTAGTAATAGTATTTTTATGTATTCATCTACCATTTTGATTTATCTATTTTATTTATTCATTTGTTTGGGGTTTTTTATTGTTTTTTTCTCAAGGCCTGACTAAGCGCGCTGGGTTACGCCGCTGGTCAGGCATCTGCTTGGCAGATGTGGTGCAGCATATATGGACTTGACCGAACGCAGTTACGCCTCCTTGAGCTGCTCATACTGATACTCATCTATTCGATACGTGAAAATGGAAATCAAGTGCTGGTGAGCAACTCTTCTGTAACACAGCTACATATCAAATATTCTTATATCATCAAATAAATGAATGAATAAATAAATAGATAAATGAAAGAATAAATGAATAAATAAACAAATAATTAAGATAAAAGAAGGGGAATTTGGGCGGAAGGGATATAAAACCTTCAAAGACACGAAGTGCGTGGATGTCGTTCAGTCGAATTCTCCAAGAGGAAGCAAGCCAGCCACTGATTTGTTGTGCTCAGCATGACGAGTTGTCCCCCCTGTGGACTTCATCGGGTGTCTCGGCAATTGCTTTGAACCATTCTCCCACTGTGAGTGTGATATTGTACATGTGTGATCGAGAAACTGATCGTACAATTATGTGGTAAACCTATCATCTGCGCATGAGAAAAAGAATCGCAATTTAAAGACCAACTGATTGAAACACTGGCACACACACAAACACACAGACACGCGCGTGCACGTACACACACACACACACACACACACACACACACACGTGCGCGCATGCACACATACACACATACATACATACACACACTGTACATGCTGCCAACCCCCCCCCCTCCTCCCCCCCCCCTTCCCCCCCCAATCCCCCCCACAGGTAGTAAGTCTCCCATGGCTGACTTTACCAGTGTTGTAGAACAGCGCCGACGCAAAGCCAGCCAGCCAATGAAGAGGGCGAGGAACGAGGGGTGGGTGACATGGACAGACACTTTGCCAGCACGTTTGACACATCACACCGCCTGTCACACACACACACACAGACACTGACACAGCCACCACCTCACAATACACACACACACACACTGACACAGCCACCTGCTCACAACACACACACACACCAAGGCACACACCGTGCTCACACACATGGAGCATGCAAGGGGTGAGTGTGAATTAGTGCAAAAGCAGAGAAATTAGGAATGATAGAAAATTATAATGTAATGAGTAAAATCAAACAGTGTTCTTCCTGTAGACGGGAGAAAGGTGGCAGAATGGTTGATGACGCTTATCTGCCAGTTCAGCGTTCGTGAGTGTCTGGATTCCATTCCCGCTTTCGCCCTTTCTCTCAAGGAAAATCAAACTGAGCAGCTAGTCATTCGGAAGAGACGATAAACCGAGGTCCCGTGTGCAGCACTTGGCGCACTGAAAAAGAACCCACAGCAACAGATGTTTTGGCCTCAGGCAAAGTTCTTCAGAAGAATTCCACTCTGACAGGAACACAAATATACATGCATGCACTCAAGGCCTGACTAAGCGTGTTGGGTTATGCTGCTGGTCAAGCATCTGCCTAGCAGATGTGGTGTAGCGTATATGGATTTGTCCGAGCACGGTGACACCTCCTTGAGAAATTGAAACTGAATCTTCAGGAAGAAATACCATTGTTTTCGTTGTTACTTAATAGAAAGGAACAGTCCCACAGAAAGAGAAGAAAAGAGCGGCCAGGCTAGACTTTGTCCCTGTCTTCTGCAGGTGACTCGTCCCTGTCTTCTCTGCTTGGCCATCCCGCTCCCGCAACTCAGACCTGCTGTTGCATGATGGCCCGCAGCTCACTAAGGTTGGCATCAAGACCAGCCAGTTGCCGTCAGCCTGACACACTTCAGTCAGACACAGCCAGATGCTGTCAGCCTGACACACTTCAGTCACAGCCAGTTGCCGTCAGCCTGACACACTTCAGTCAGACACAGCCAGTTGCTGTCAGCCTGACACATTTCAGTCAGTCACAGCCAGTTGCCGTCAGCCTGACACACTTCAGTCACAGCCAGATGCTGTCAGCCTGACACACTTCAGACACAGCCAGTTCCTGTCAGCCTGACACACTTCAGTCAGACACAGCCAGTTGCTGTCAGCCTGACACACTTCAGTCAGTCACAGCCAGCTGCTGTCAGCCTGACACACTTTAGTCAGACACAGCCAGATGATGTCAGCCTGACACACTTCAGTCACAGCCAGTTGCCGTCAGCCTGACACACTTCAGTCAGACACAGCCAGTTGCTGTCAGCCTGACACACTTCAGTCAGTCACAGCCAGTTGCCGTCAGCCTGACACACTTCAGTCAGACACAGCTAGTTGCTGTCAGCCTGACACACTTCAGTCAGACACAGCCAGTTGCCGTCAGCCTGACACACTTCAGTCACAGCCAGTTGCTGTCAGCCTGACACACTTCAGTCAGTCACAGCCAGTTGCCGTCAGCCTGACACACTTCAGTCACAGCCAGATGCTGTCAGCCTGACACACTTCAGACACAGCCAGTTGCTGTCAGCCTGACACACTTCAGTCAGACACAGCCAGTTGCTGTCAGCCTGACACACTTCAGTCAGACACAGCCAGTTGCTGTCAGCCTGACACACTTCAGTCAGTCACAGCCAGCTGCTGTCAGCCTGACACACTTTAGTCAGACACAGCCAGATGATGTCAGCCTGACACACTTCAGTCACAGCCAGTTGCTGTCAGCCTGACACACTTCAGTCAGTCACAGCCAGCTGCTGTCAGCCTGACACACTTCAGTCAGTCACAGCCAGCTGCTGTCAGCCTGACACACTTCAGTCAGACACAGCCAGTTGCCGTCAGCCTGACACACTTCAGTCACAGCCAGTTGCTGTCAGCCTGACACACTTCAGTCAGACACAGCCAGTTGCTGTCAGCCTGACACACTTCAGTCAGTCACAGCCAGTTGCTGTCAGCCTGACACACTTCAGTCAGACACAGCCAGATGCTGTCAGCCTGACACACTTCAGTCAGACACAGCCAGTTGCCGTCAGCCTGACACACTTCAGTCAGACACAGCCAGTTGCCGTCAGCCTGACACACTTCAGTTAGACACAGCCAGTTGCTGTCAGCTACGTCTTTCTACATTGTTAGATACATGAAGCAATCTTTTCTTCGAGTTCGATCAGTATAAAACGATTGAATAATTGAGGTTAAAATTATTGATGATTTGAAGTGGATTAGATCAACCTATGATCATATTAATAATATCAAGGAGGAAAAAACCCATTCCTATTGTCACTTGAAACTGACTGTATGAAACTAGACAAACTAGACGCAAAATCACACCAGTACACACATGGACCATGCAAACTTGGGTCGTATCATTTTGCTGCCTCTGAAAAATAACACTTCAGGTTATTTTACCAGGTGCAACGAACACTGTTTGTATTTGTCTTTTTATCACAACGTATTTCTCTGTGTGAAACTCGGGCTGCTGTCCCCAGGGAGAGCGCTTCGCTACACTACAGCGCCACCCATTCTTTGTATTTTTTCCTGCATGCAGTTCTGTTTGTTTTTCCTATCGAAGTGAATTTTTCTACAGAATTTTGGCCAGGAACAACCGCTTTGTTGCCGTGGGTTCTTTTACGTGCGCCAAGTGCATACTGCACACGGGACCTCGGTTTATCGTCTCATCCGAATGACTAGCGTGCAGACCACCAGTCAAGGTCTAGTGGAGGGGGAGAAAATATCGGCGGTTGAGCTGTGATTCGAACCAGCGCGGCCAGATTCTCTCGTTTCCTAAGCGAACGCGTTACCTCTAGGCCATCTCTCCACTCTCATAATGCCTTGTCTTTTCCACAATCTTCTTCACAAAAGACACAGGAAATGACGTCAACAGCAATGACTGATGCATGGGCATCCCCGTCACCTGAAACACTGACGACCACAGCGAGAGCGCGTTACCTCAAGGCCAATACTCCACCTACTATGGGGTAGTTTTTTTTTGTTTTTAAAGTACTTTTTTCTTCTTTTATTTTTGACTCACTTGTGTAAACAAAGTGAGTCTATGTTTTAACCCGGTGTTCGGTTGTCTGTGTGTGTGTGTGTGTGTGTCTGTGTGTCCGTGGTAAACTTTAACATTGGCATTTTCTCTGCAAATACTTTGTCAGTTGAAACCAAATTAGGCATAAAAATAGGAAAAATTCAGTTCTTTCCAGTCATCTTGTTTAAAACAATATTGCACCTCTGGGATGGGCACACACACACAAAAAAAATGAAGCCTAATTATATACAAACTGCATTTACTGTTATATTTATTGCTTTTGTATTCTCTAAACTTGGCACTTTGATCTGATATTCTGACCCAACAACAAGAGCAGTCATTACTATCATTTTTTGTTCAAACAGGAACTTCTTTTGCTAAGCATGGAAGTTTTATTTATTTTGCAAACATTTTGGTGCAGATAGTAAAAAAGGGAAATTAATGCTATGGGACTTAATTCGCTTTAAACTGATCTTTCTCATCTTAAACATTACATTTTGAAATTATACTCAATACATAAAAAGCTTGGATTTTTTTAAAAGTGTATCACAAGTGAGTCTTGAAGGCCTTGCCTCTCTTGTCTTACCTGCAAACTCCCACCCTGTGTGACCAAAGCTATGTATCAGTCACAGGTAAAGGAAAATACGATCGGGGGTGCAACTAAAGTTCCACCTTAAATTTTCCACAAATTGAGAAACAGCGAAAGGAAAGGAAGAAAGAAAGAGAGAGAGGGGGGAAAAAGGGTACCAATACATGTGTACCCAACCTTGAAAAATTGTAAGCATTATGGAATGCATACAACCGAGGTCCTCAAAACAAATACATGAAAAAGCAATAAATCTGATAACTAAATCATGTTTAATATGCACAGTGTTCCAATACTACACAGATGCAGAAATGGTGAAATTAATCACATTATTCTTACTATAAAAAACAACAACAACAACAAAACAAAAAACCCACAAAAAAACAACACACACACACACACACACACACACACACACACGCACACACACACGCACGCACGCACACATACACACACACACACACACACAACAGTAGTCTCAGTCAAGTCGCTGTGTGGGAGAAATAGTAACTTTCCATACCTTGGATCAGTCGACTTTCTGCGTAAAAGATCAATTTATCCATACCTAGGGTAAGTCAGTCTTATTATGTAAAACCCAAAATTCGACTTATCCAAGCTCTCCATGGACAAGTCATCTTTTTTTGGTCCCAAGGATATCGACTTACCCGAAGACAAATGTCTTTATTTCACGAATGACCACTAGTTTTAGAAACACATCCATGCATGCATACATACAGACAAATGGGCATATCCACCAAACACACACACACACACACACACACACACACACACACACACAAACACACGCTCTCTCTCTCTCTCTCTCTCTCTCTCTCTCTCTCTCTCTCTCTCTCTCTCTCTCACTAAGAGAGACATTTGAGCTGCATATGATCTTCATTGAAGCCAGTTCAACCCACTGCTATTCATTTATTTATGAAGACTTCTTGCTATAGCGCATATTCTTGAAGCTCTATGCGCTTTACAATAGCACTAAAAACATTCACTCAAACATCCCCACACAAACATATGCATATAATTTGAAACATAGGTAAGAGAGAACAATTAAAAGAGGTCATGTCAGTTAATTAAATCAAGAAATGTATCAGGTATATAAAAAAAAAAAAACCCAAACAAGATAGATAGATAAAAACAAAAACAACAACGAAGTAATGATAACAACAACAAAAAAGTAGACAATTGAAATTGAAAGAACACAAGCACGTATGCGCATACATATATACGTAGGTACGTACATACATACATCACCTTCACCTTCACCTCTCCCGTAGTCTGGGTTCAGACCGTTGGGGCACCGCTGCTGACCTGGCCACCACCCCTCTCCACTCTTCACGGTTTTCTGATTTCCTCAGGGCGTCACCGAGCGTCAAGCCTGTCCACCCCCGGATGTTGTCTTCCCATCTCTTCTTCTGCCGTCCTCTCCTTCTGCCTCCTTGTACGGTGCCTTGCAGGAATGTTTTGGCAAGACCAGATGATCGGGAGATGTGTCCATACCACCTAAGTTTGCGTTTTTTCACTATGGACAGAAGGTCTTCGTAGGGTCCAATACTTTGCTTGATTCTGTTCTTCACTTCCGTGTTAGTGATGTGGTCTCTGTAGGAGATGCCAAGTAGTCTACGAAAGCATCTCATCTCGACAGCTTGGATTCTTCTCTCGATGTCCGCAGTCAGGATCCAAGTCTCGCAGGCGTAGAGCAATATTGATATAACCAGGGAACGCATCAGTCTGATTTTTTAGCTGAGAGCGATGTTTTTGTTGTTCCAGATGGTATTCAGCTTGTTGAGTGCCATTACATACATACATGCATACATACAAAACACACAACCCACACGCGCACACACACACACACACACACACACACACACACACACACACACGCTCGTACGTACGCACGCACGCATGCACCAACAAACGCAAGCATACCCAGACACACTACTCACGCACTCAGTCAATGACACACACACATACACGCACCTACAGGCACATACACACACGAACGCAGATAACAATCAAATAGTGCAAACTGCTACATGTGCTCGCTGTATCGGTAGCGTAAGCAGCACTGACTTGAAGTTGTGTACCGTGTGAATGGAGAGAGTTACCACTCTTTACTATTTGTTAATTATTTCATCTCCTGGCCTCATTCTTTTTAATTTCTAGTTGAAAACCACCGAGACAACCACGTGTTTGTTCTGTATTGTCTTTATGTTCTGTGTGGCTTGTTCAGGATTGAAGAGGCTATGCCAGTCTTGAATAATAGCTAATTTGTGTTTGCACATTTCTTCTGTCTTTGCTGCTGTGTGCACATGTCAAATGATCGGTATAAGGACAGTTCCTGTGAAGTATTTCCTTAGGGAAGAAACACCCCACATAACACACACAGATCAAAACTAGAAAGATTAAGCAAATGTGCGCGCGCGCGCGTACACACACACGCCTAACAAACAGGCTTCAATATTACACCATCAAACATTTCTAATATAAACGTACGTACATTATATTTATGAAATTACACCTGAAAATGTAAACATATACGTATTGTTTTAAGAACACTCACACCCCTCCACCCCGCCCGCACACTCATCAACAACAACAACAACAAAAGCACAACATTACTTTATGAAACAGTTCGTGTTAACAATCTCTCACATCCATATTAAAAATTAGAAAACACACACGTACCTACTCACCCACCTGCACAGACACAAACTCGCGCGCGCGTGTGGGCGTGCAAACACCCGCCACCACCACCACCTTCCTCCCACACACATAACCACAAATCTATATTTCATTTCATTCAACATTGTATGACTGTCTGTATGACTGTCTGAACAGGTGTGTCTTCAAGGCAGTTTCATACTGTGAGGGGATTTCAGAGTGACGAGTTGTGAGTGGAAGCTGGTTCCAACCAGTTGTCGCAAAGTGAGAAAAAGATCGATTGCCGTAAGTAAGTCTTTGTTTTGATTCGAGGGACAGTGAAGGTTCTACTGTCTGAAGAAGAGCGGAGTTGTCTGGCAGGGGTATAGACATGAAGGAGATCAGAAAGATAGACAGGAAAGTAGGGATCAGTGAGAGTTGAAGCAAAGAGTGGATGTTTTATATTGTATTCTTGCAGAGATTGGGAGCCAGTGGAGTTGTTGAAGGAGTGGCTGTACATGTTCGTGTTTTCTGACTCTGAAGATCAGTCGTGCTGCTGAATTTTGAACCTTTTGAAGTTCCTCTAGGATGTACTGAGGAATAGCAGAGAAGTTACAGTAAACAAATTTAGACAGAATGAGAGAACAGACGAGAGTAAGTGAGAAGATGGCGAATGCTACTAATTTTCCTGAGTTCATGGTAAGCAGAGCGACAGATGTTGGACACATGTTTCTCCATGGACAGAGTGTCAGAAAAAGTTATCCCTAGATTTCTTGCAGCAGATGAGAACTGAATGTTTGTGTTACCAACAGACATAGAGGAGTGAGCAGAGTCAGGTAATGGTTTCTTCTGTGAGTGAATCAGGAGGACTTCAGTCTTGTCATCATTTTGTTTGAGTTTATTTGCTGTCATCCAATGCTTTGTTTTTATTGCTACATTACAAGGTTTACTTCTCTTGACTGCATTTCTACAGTGACGATCAACGCCCATCAGAAATCGATCAAACCAGAGTCATTTGGTTACGTGGTCCACTTGTATTTCAGAAACCTCTGCGGTTAGGGGTTTATCATAATGCAGTTATTTGCGTTTCTTGGTATTACAGAAACCTTTGCAGTTAGGTGTTTATCATCATCCAGTTATTTGCGTTTCTTGGTATTACAGAAACCTTTGCAGTTAGGTGTTTATCATCATCCAGTTATTTGCGTTTCTTGGTATTACAGAAACATTTGCATATGTATTGTTTCATGTGAGGTGCACAGGGCCCATTGTATGGGGAATTTGTGTGCATATATATTTTGTGCGAAGAAAATATTTGTGTGCATGTATATATATACATCTATTCTAGATATTTTTTTAAAAGTTTTAATCAAAGTATTTTTAAGAGAATCTGGCCATAGATAACCATTTTGTTGCCATGGGATCTGTTACGTGCGTTAAGTGCAAGCTGCACACAAGGTCTTGGCTGATTGTCTTGTCCAAACCACAAACACCCAGACCACCACTCCAGGTCCAGTGGTGAGGGGTGGGGGTGGGGGTAAAAACCCGGTCTGTGTCCAGGGCTTGAACCAGTGGACGTTCACTTCTTTATCAGGGGCTGTGTCACCACCACGTCAATAAACTAAAACAGGAGTCTGACCCTGACAGAGAAAATACTGACAATAGCTCGCGAAAAAATAATCGCATGTTTTCTTTTAAAACAAAAGGACAGTTATAGAAGGCTCACCAGTCAAATATACAAATTACGACTGGATGCCATGAAAACAAAATATACTTCTAATGTGACTTGCATTTGCGGCAATGAAATTTCCCTGTGCATATCGTCCATGAATGTGAACAGTTAAAATCATATGTACCTATGTCATTTACAAAATCTGTAGTTCCATCTGCTTCCATTAGAAATGTCTTATATGATAATCAACATGTGTTTGAAATAGTTCAGAGTTTAATTTGGAGCCCAATTGGCTGTTTGTAGTAATTTTACTGGTTGACTAGTTAGTTTGTTTTATTTCGTTTAGATTCTTTTTTTTATGCTAATTGGGGAGAGAGGAACAGGGAAAGTCGTGATGATTTAAGGCATGGGTGGGGTGGGGGAGATGACGGATTTCATTTAAAATCACAAATGTGGATAGACGTTAAGCAAAAGGACAAACACACACACAGGAAAGCATACGAGCACACACACACACACACATACACACACAAACACAGGCACTCACGCAC
>NC_134906.1:18877684-18935184 GCF_041734735.1 Babylonia areolata
GTTGTAACTTATGTGTGAATGTATGTGTATCTGTGTGCATATGACTGTATAATATTTGTATGCGCTTGCATGGTTGTGTGAATACATTATTCTGAAAAATTCTCTGCGTGATCATATGACTTTTGTAATGTTGTCAGGTCAGAAAATTGCACAACTGTTTTGCTTTCTGCTGTCTGTGATGGTAACTTTGATGATGCTATTGCTGGTGGCAACTGACGATTCCGTTTATTCAGTTGGCACATTCTGATAATAATAATAATAATACTTGATACCCAGAGTCATGAAGCCTCAACATGTGATAATCACATCTTCGTTCTGTTGCAGAGCCAGCAAGAACAGGCTCTGATATCATAGATCGAATTACAGCAAGCAGAAAGGAAAGGTGAGAAGGATGTTTTTTTCGCAGTATGTTTATTGTGTGTACAGTAGTAATCCACTACATTTTGTTTAAGATACTTCCTTGAAATTGTGGACAAGTACAATGACAGATAATGGAAAATTGGACATACTTTGTTCTCATGTGAATCGATAGTTTTCTTCTTCTTGTTCTTCCTGATTTGTGGGCTGCAATACCTATCTTTACTCATATGTTTGATTGAGATTTTACATGTATGACCATTTTACCCAGTCACATAGGCTGCCATGCTTTCAGGGACTTGTTTTTTGAAGCTTTGTTTCTAAAAGTAAAATGTTATGTTTCGTGCTGCTCATTTTCTGTTCAGTGTTGGACAATGTTATTCTTGCATTGTGTAACCATCTCCACTATTCATGGCCACATCCAGTTTAATTCTCTCTCTCTCTCTCTCTGTCTCTCTCTTCCTCACCCCCTTCCTCTCTCTCTCTCTCTCTCTTTCTGTCTCTGTGTCTGTGTCTGTCTGTCTGTCTGTCTGTCTGTCTCTCTCTCAACATAGACAGATAGATAAAAAGTGGAAAAGAATGTATTTCAGTTTTATTCATTGGATGTTACAGTCTTGTATCGATCAGTTATTGGCGTCATAGAATGGAAATTGTGCGCGCATGCATGCACTCAGACACATAAATATGCATACACAAAGTGCACACACACACACACACACACACACACACACACACACACACACACACACACACACACACACACACAAATGCATGTACACACACACACACTCTCTTTCTCTCTCTCTCTCTAACTCACTCACTCACACATGCACAAGCAAAAAAAAAAGAAAAAAAAAAGGAAATGCACATAAATCCAGAACAACAAAAAACGGCTGCACATTTTGATAGCTTGAGTGCTATGCTGGTGGATTTGTTTGGCAGACATGAGGCCGCTGTGGAAGATATGCATCAGGAACTTGGAGTGATCAGTGTGGTGAGTGATGAGGAGGAGGATGTGTGTGTGTTTGGATGTGTGTTTGTGTGCAAGTGGGTGTGTGTAGATGTGTTTGTGTGTGTGTGTGTCTGTGTGTATTTGTGTGTGTGTGAGAGAGAGAGAGAGAAGTGTGTGTGTGTGTGTTTGTTTGTTCTTTAATTTAGTATTTTGTTCACTCTATAGTCATGGTCATATTAGATGAGGAGAGGGGAAAAATCTGGGGAGGGAAAGAAGTCACTTTTTGCATATGTGAGTGAGTGAATGTGTGTGTTTATATGTGTAAGTCTGCATATGTATGTGTGTGTGTGTGAGAGTGAATGAGTGAGTGAGTGTGTGTGTGTGTGTGTGTGTGTGTGTGTGTGTGTGTGTATGAGTGAGCATGTTTGTGTGTGTGTGTGTGTGTGTTTTCCTATTTTCAAAGATGACTTTTTCTTTTATAAAACTTGTATGTTTGTCAAAGTCAAAAATGTTGTAATTGTCAGGCCTTATTATTATTATTATTATTATTACTACTACTACTACTACTTTTTTATATTATAATTATTATTTATTCATGTACGCTTATAGTTGACTTCATCAAGTTTTTGCGCCTTATACATATTATTAGTAGTTGTAGTAGTTGTTTTTAAAAAAAATGTATTTAACTGTTATTTATTCACCCTTTTTTTTCTTTTTTTTTTTTCTTAAGGCCTGACTAAGCGCGTTGGGTTACGCTGCTGGTCAGGCATCTGCCTGGCAGATGTGGTGTAGCGTATATGGATTTGTCCAAATGCAGTGACGCCTCCTTGAGTTACTGAAACTAAAACTGAAACTGTCAGGCCTCTGGCCCATAACAACAGGACTCACAACCAAATGTACTTCAGTGTGTGTGTGAGTGTGTCAGTCCTTTTGTAATTTGCACATATGTCACTTCACATAAATGTGTGTACGTGTGTGTGTGTGCATGAGCATGTGCACACATGCGTGTGTGTGTGTGTGTGCATGTGTATTTGAAAAGAGGGTGAATGTCATTACACAACAGTGAGAAAGGGTTTGTGGAAAATGATCCATGTTGATAAACTAAAAGACACCATGTTACACAATGTTTGTGTAATCCCAGTGGCTTTTTATATATATATATATTTTTTTTTTTTGCTCAGGACATGGAGCCCAAGATTGCCAAGGCCAGCCAGGAAGTTCTGGAGAAGCTGGGAGAAGGGGACGTGCAGATAGCTCATCTGCTGTCTCGTATTGAAAAGGATGAGGTGTGGGACTTGTGTGCTCTCTCCCCTGTTCATGTCTCTTCTTTTTTCTCTCTGTCTTTTTCTCCCCATGACCCTCCTCGCTCTTTCTTTTTGTGGGTATCATTGTCTGTGTTTCTGGTGTGTTGGTCATCAGTTTTACGTCTGTAGTAAACTAAGAGTGATATGAGATCAAAAAAGAAAAAGAAAAAAGAAAAAAAAAAAAAGAAAAGGGAGTTGGGGATGGATGGGTGGGTGTTAGGAGGGAAGTTGTGTGTGTGTGTGTGTGTGTGTGTGTGTGTGTGTGTGTGTGTGTGATTTCTTGCTTCAAAATAATATTTATACCATGGGCCCCTCTCACTCAGCCTCCCTCTCTCCCCACAACACACACACACAGACACATACACACACATATGCACACACGCACACTCACGCACACACTTGTTACTTTCCCCTGCTCTTTTTTTTTTCTTTTTCTTGAAGCACTATCTGGATTGAAAACATGGGCAAAATCATGATCTCACATGCACTCTTGAGAGAAAGAGAGGAGTAGTGAACAGAACGAATGAATAAAATTTATGAATGAATGATCATTATTTATTTTAATGAATGTTTTGTTGTTGTTGTTTTTTACCATTGGTAACAGAGCAAGCATACAATGCAAAAAAAAAGTTGGGAAATGAAAGAAAAGAAAAACATAAAAAAATAAGAACAAGGAAGAAAAAAAATCATAAAGAAAGAGAAAAGAAAGAAGAAGGGGGTGTAAGGGAAGAGAGAAAGAAAGAGAAAGAGAGGGGAGATTTATTGAAAGGAGGAGAGACAGAGGGGGAGGGATGAGGAAAGGACACAGGAGGATGGATAGAGAAAGAGACGAAAAGAAGAGAGATGTGGGGGAGACAGAAAGGGAAAGAAGGGAGAGGGGGAGGAAGAGAGAAAGAGACAAGAGGGGAGAGAGAGAGAAAGAAAGAAAAGGGAGAGAGGGGGGGGAGAAGAGAGATGTGGGGTGGATAGAGAAAATGATGACCCCCCCCCCCCCCCCCCCCCCCCCCCCCAGGTAAAAATGATCATTGACATAAAAGCCCACTTGTGCTTACAACTTACAAGTGAACGTAGATGCTACAATGCTACAGCCAATGAATGAAGAAAAAGAAAGAGATGGAAGAGGGAGAGAGTGAGGAGAAGGGGGAAACAGAGAAAGGAATGTGAGGGAGAGAGAAGGGAGAGAGAGAGAGAGAGAGGATATAGAGAAACAGAGGGGAAAGAAAGAGTTTGGCTGGGGTGGGGAGAGAGAGAGAGAGAGGAAGAAAGCGGAGAGAGGGCAGGGGGTAGGGATGGGGGGAGAAAGAAAGGGAAGGGATAGAGAGATATAAAAGGGGGGAGAGAGAGAGAGAAAGAAGAATAGAGAGAGAAAGAGTGAAGACAGAGAGCGAGAGAGAGACTGAAGACAGAGAGAGAGAGAGACAGCGACCACACACACTTCATACACGACAGACCCTCGGCATTGACGCCCACTTTGTGCTCTCCGGGTGGCTGGTGGCAGGACCTGCTGTCCTACAGCCTGGAGGACCTGGTGTGCCTGTGGGAGGAGGTGCAGCAGTTCAGCCCCCAGCGGCAGGAGTGGATCGCACAGCTGGATGCCAAGCTGAAAGGCCTGGAGGACGAACGCATGCAGCGGGTGAGCACAGCGGGGTTGGAGGGGGAGGGGGAGGTGGTGGGGGAGTGGGTGGGCAGGAGAATGGGGGTGGGGGTGGGGCAGGGGGGTGGATGTGCCATCTTATTTATTATTATTGTTATTATCATTTTCATTATTATTATTATCATTATTATTATTGTTGTTATTATTATTACTATTAATATTATTGTTATCATTATAATGATTGTTATTATTATTATTGTTATTGTTATCATCATCATCATTATTATTATTATTAATATTACTGTCATCTTATTGTTATTATTATTACCATTATTATTGTTGCTGTTGTTATTTATATCATTTTGTTTTGATTATTATTGTCATTATTATTAATTTATTATTATTATTAAGTATTTCTTAGTTGTCAGTCAATCACACATTCATTTGGACTGAAGGATAGAAATACCAGTGGTGGTTATGATAGTGTTGGGAGTTGTTGCATAACTTTTTGAGTGCTGAAGTACAATTCTGTCATAGTGTTACCCAAACTGTGCTTTATTGAATCTTCCTCACTCGTGTGTTTGTCATTCTTGAGCTGCATCCAAAGCAGGGGTGATACTTTTGACAGATCCGAAACGTGTTCCAAGAGTACGCCAAGACACTGGAGAAAATCTCCTACCTCATGGCTCCAGATCTTCAGCGCTTCATGGACAAAGAATCACAGGTATTTTAAATAAATACATCATAGACAAATATACCACCAGAATCATCGATTTTCAACAGATGTGATGTGTGTGTGTGTTTGTGCGCATGTGCGTGTAAATATGCATTTACACATTTGCAGACAGACAATACCAGTCCAAATCAAATTATTCAGACTGACTTACAAAGTTTCCTGCATTGTGAACGTGTGAGTGGCACTTTTGATTACAGCACAACACAATGAAATGCAATCCAACACAGTGCAGTAAGATACAGCTTCACGTTACACCATTTCAATATAATGAGTGCAGTACAATGTAGTATAATGTGAGGCACTGAAATACGATGCAAAACAAAGGTTTGCAGTAGAATTCAGAACAATACAACGCAACATTTAGCAGTATTAATCATTGCAATGCAGTTGAATACAATTCATTACAACACAGCACAGTGCAATACAGTGCTATGAATACAATACAGTACAGTTGGATACAATATGCTGCAACAAAGTGCATCACAGTTCAGTCTAATACAAAATGATCATCATACTTGTCCAGGCTCTCAACCAGACCTGTCTTAGCAATCGGCGTGCCTATGCAGACCTGTATGTTCGCCTGATGTCAGCCGACATTGAGAGGGAGAAAACTCAGCACACACAGTGGCGCCGCCGTGTGGAGGACTGGAAGAACCTGAAAACCAACCTGGCCGTGGAGAAATTCAGGTGAGAACCGACAGGATCCTGTATTCATTTTAACCCACTGTCATAAAGATGTGTTAACAAAGCTGTCTCCATCCTGCCTTCACCTCTACAGATGCCTGTCGGATGTGGTGTCACATATATGGATTTGTCCAAACACAGTGACTCCTTCTTGACAAAGTGAAACTGAAACTTGAGGATGTAGTCTTTGTTTAAGTATTCTCTGGGTCGAACGCATGTGACAGGGGAAATAATTGAGTTTGTATACTATCTCTGTCTTCTTGTCTGTTGCCTTTTCTTCACACAGTCACTTATGTGTTGTGTACGATAGCGGAAGTCATTGAATTTGTATACTGTTTCTTTCTTTTCATCTGTCATCTTTTGTTTGTTTGTTTTTCTCTTGCATAAAAGGTTATATTTTCTCTTTGACATCATCACCATCACATTTTCATACTGCATACCACATCAGTTCAGCAAAAAGACAGCTTGCAACAGTACAGTATGGAAACAGTTTGCAAGAGTATGTTTAAAATTACAAACGGAAAGAAAAAACCTCAAAAGACCAATCAGGAAAACAAACAAAAAAACCTACAACACTAACATGGATTAACACATAAAATATGACCCCTTGATTCTTAACTGGCAACATACATTGACAATCAGATTACATGGATCACAGGGAACATCAGAATTACCAATTTGACGCAAGGGTAACATATGGGTATGGTGTCATCTTTTCTTTACACACAGTCACCTGTGTGTTGCGTGTGACAGGTCATATAATCGACTTTGTATTCTGCTTGTAGGTGGTGATAGCCTTGAGATGGCCTAAGTGGTTGGCGAGGCTCTGACACCATAATTTGAATTTGAATTTGTTTGTCATCTGTCATCTTTTCCTCACAGTCAACTGTACGTTGTGTATGGTAGTGGAAGACACCGAGTCTGTATGTCTCTTTTGTCAGTTGCCTTTTTTTTTCACACACCCGTGTTTTGCGTTTGACAGGGGAAGTAACTGATGTTTGTGCCTCCCTTCTCATCTGTTATCTTTTCTTTACACACCTGTGTGTCGTGTGTGACAGGGGAAGTCACTGACTTTGTGTGTCTCTTTCTCACTGCAGGGAGTTCATGCACAGCGAGGAGATACTGAAGCCCGCAGGTGTGGTGCAGGTGCAAGAGTTCATGGTGACAGAGCTGGAGATCCTCAACTCCCAGAGACTGGATCTCATCGAATCCCTCAGGTGTGCATTCTGTCGGCAGACAGTGATAGACGCTGTCAAGTCTCCGAGGACTGCTGTCTGTCTGCTGTTGGCTGCAATGTTAAGAATCATAACAGCCATGAGGAAATATACAGAGAGAGAGAGAGTGTGTGTGAGAGAGAATGAATGAAAGAATGTTTAATGCATTTGGCTGCCATGGGCATACATATATACATCAGGAATTGGGGGAAGGGTTTATAAGCAGTTAGCCAAAGGCAACCTTCATTAAGACAACAAACAATTTACAGAGAGAGAGAGGGAGAGATTTCCTTGCATAATAGACACATACATGTGTGTGTTCACAAACATGTGCACATGAATTGTATACGTGCCTGAAAGTATACACAAACACACATGCACATGCACACACACACATTCTTGAACATCCATGCACAAACATGCACATACACACACAAACACACACACACACACACATACAGACACACACACATACAGACACTCACACACAAACAACATGAAGCAATGAAGAGGTTGATCACTTACGATGCCACCTGTTGCAGTGAGCTCAAACCACCATCCACCACAAAGTCGGCTGTGTACAAGTGGAGACAACAGATGAACAAGATCACCCAGGAAATTGGTGAGTGCAGTGGAGCCACTTCACATTATTTTGACATTGTTGCTCAGAGTGCAGCCAACCACACAGGACCATATCAGAACTGTGTAACTGAACAACAGATTCTAACAGCATTAAACACAAAACACTGTCACGTGCAGAAAAAAACCAAAAAAAACAACAGCACAAAACCCCTGAAAAAACATCACATTTCATGACATATATTACCATAACCATTAAGCTCCATAAAGTAAGGCTGAGGATGGTCAGCCTTACCACTTAAGTTATCATCCCCAGTTTAAATTTATCATCCCCAGGTTAAATTTGTCATCCCAAGGTTACAAAAAAAGGAAGAAAAAAAAAATTTCAAAGCCACTCAAAAATATGTTTAAAAGGCCACATAGGCAGAGAACACTGCAGGATGGACAGCTAGCGCCTATCCCAGTGCTAACAGTGTGATTACCTGCCAGAGCAGTACAACACAGATAGTACCTCACATACTGCGTAAAAGAGAGAAATAAGTATCAAAACATGCTAGAAAAAAAAAAAGAAAAGAAAGGGGAATGGACTAAGAAGGCAGAAAAAGCTAGACAACAGTGAAGAAAGAAAAAAGTGCAGAAATAAAGAGAGCAGTAGAAAAGAGGAACTTATCGCACAGGATTCCCAGAAGGCAGGGGTGTTATTTATATGGAAAGACCCACCCCTACCCCACCTCTGCCATCCCCAATGAGGAAGACATAGCCAACTGATCAATACGGCCAATATTCACTGCATCTTGGACTTGGCATAAGAAGGCGGAGTCCAGTCCTCTCCATTGGCCACTTTAATTCACTCCGGATGAATAGTTCTCTCCCTTGCTTTTCCCTACTGACGACCCATTTGTTAGGGTTAGGAAAAAAATCACGAAAAATACAAAACATAAAGTAACTGAATGAAACTCAGTGTACTTGACCCACTGACCCCTCTCCTCATGTCTTGTGAACGCCCACCCCACTCCCTCTTTACTGCTCTCAAAAGCTGAATTACTACCAGTACTTACTTTCTGGTAGCTTTCTTCACTGCAGATACTTGATTCAATGTCTTCATCCTCCTCCTCGATGTTGAAACCTTCAGTTTGAAGCATTTCAATCACTTCAGCAGAGGTAAAAGCCGCTGTTGTGATCAAGTTTGCTAAAAAAATTTCCACTTGTATTGTCTGTGACGCCTTTTTCGATACGTATGCAGATTAGCTCGTCATGTGGCAACCTGAACTCGCTGGCTTGCTGTGGAGTGTTGTTACGGAATCTCATGAAGAAACTTTCCATTCGACCTTTGACACGTTCGTAGTGCCCGGTGTAGCTGCGATTGTTATGCTACACCATGAGGAAAACGTGGAAAAATTTTTGATTGTCGAAACCACCATAGCATTCCAGAAATGCTATAGCGTTCCATCGTCCAGAGTGAGTTAACCTTCCCCGACTGAAGTCAGGCATCCATTCACACCTTGATGGTGTGAGGAAAATCGAAGTAAAGTGCTTTTCCAAAGGCTATAACACTATGCCATAGTAGGGGGCCTTGAGCACTGTATCACTGGTGAACACTGGTTCAGAAGTCCAGTGCCTCTGGCATCCCCCCCCCCCCCACCATGACCCCCCTGGCCCCCACCTCCAACTGATCATTAATTTCAGGAAAAAGAAGTCTGTTGCTTTTTTCTGTTTTTTTTGTTTGTTTCTGTTTTGTTTGTTTTTTGTTGTTGATGTTTGTGTTTGTGTGTGTGTGTCTCCACCATCTCTTTTTTCTGTCCCCACACCTGTTCCCTCCCTCCCCACCATCTGTCTGTCTGTCAGTGTACATCTTTGTATGTCTTTCATTCCTTCATTCAGACCATTCCTCTTTTTCTTGCTTTTATCGTAGTTGTTGCTGTCTTTGGTGACCTTCAGTTAAGGTTTGATTGGATTTGTTGCTGCACAAGATTCAGCACTGTGTTGATTCTTCTTTTATCATCAATATTTATCATAATATGCTATCCTGGTCACTCCCAAGATTTCCTGTAACCCAGATACGCTTGGTAATAAAGGCCAATTCTATTTTGTTCTGGTCTGTTCTGTCCTGTTCTAATTTATTATATTCTGTTCTGTTGTACTCTATTCTATTCTTTCATGTTCTGTTTGTCAGATGCTGTGAGCCAGATGCACATGAGCAAGCTGCATGAAGAGATGGAAAAAGTCTGCCAGTTCTGCCTGGAGAAGATTGAGAGCATCAGGGTACCAGTTTGTTTGTTTGTTTACTTTCATTTTTCTTTGTTTTACCATCCAGTCTCAGTGGTCTGTGTATCTGTCAGTGTATATATGCATGTATGACAGTGTGAGGGGTGGAGGTTGGATGTGGGTGTGTGTTTGTGATGAATTATAATGTTGAAATTTTCTGGGCAAACGCTAGCGGTATAGTAACCAAACTTGTTAGAAAAGTTGGTATTAATAAGACCTCACCAGTCATCTCCTTTATGGTGAGGAGGTAAACCGCATGAGAGAGCAATGGTCAAGGTCATTACTTGGCAAAACAGAACAAAATAGCATGTCTTACACCCAAAAATAGTGTGTCTTATACCATGTTTGGACAAATCCATAAAGCCACACCACATCTGCTTAGCCTGTGCCTGACCAACAGTGTAACTCAATGCGCTTAGTCAGGCCTTGAGGAAAAATAGAATAAGCTGGCTGAGTAAGTAAGTAAATAGATAAATAACATATTATAAAAGAAAAGAAAAAAATATAATGATCATAACACTGATGAATAAATAGATAGATAGGTAGATAACCAAATAGATCTGAATACACACAAAAATGAGGTCTTGTTTTTTCTGTTCTACAATTCCTGTCATGATGAAGGCTGTGCCTCTCTTGTTGACGTAGCGATCGCTGATGGAGGCAGGGGTGGTGACGGAGAGTCGAGCCAAGCAGGTGATCGAGGAACAGATGCTCCCCCTGGTGGGAGAACAGCAGCGCATCTTTGAAAACAACCTGGAAACCATGGAGGTGAGAGAGAGAGAGAGAGGAGGGTCGGAGGTGTGTGTGTGTGTGTGTTTGTATGTGTTTCTTTGTGTGTGTGTGTGACTTAGTGTGCGTGTGTGTTGGTATGTTGGTGTGTGTGTGTGTGTGTGTGTGTGTGTGCACTGAAATTTTATTTCTTGTGTAACTGCATGTTTCTGTTCCTGTTGTTTGTGTAGACGACCAGTGCTTTGGGTGACATTAGGCAAGATGCACTAAACATTCTTTCCTGGCATCATTATGGTCACCTGCACCCAACCCACACACCAGTGTAAAAATGAAAGATGCAGAAAACAACTAACCAACAAACTGAACATCCAACCACCTCATCAGCTGTCCACCAGTCTAACCAACCACCAACCAACTGACCAACCACCCCACCCGCATCCACTACCCAATTTACTTACCAGATGACGCCCACCCAACAACCAACCAGCCAAACCACCCTCCCACACACCAATCAGTCAAATAAACTACCTTCCTACATACCAATCAACTAAACTACCCTCCCACCCACCTATCAACTAAACTACCCTATTACTAACTAGTTATCAACTAAACTACCCTCCCTACCTTCCCCACACATTACTCAACCAAACCATCCTCCGATCCACCGGTCGATCAACCAGCCAACTGACCCACCCACTAATTAATCTGGCCCTCACCCACCTACCAACCAAACTACCCACCCACTTAGCAACCAGCCACCCCACTAACCAAGCCACCCACCAACCCATCCACCCACCAACCCACCCATCCACCCACTGACAAACCAACACACTGATTAACACCACCCATTGCCCCACCAAAAACGCCCACCATACCATTCTAGCAACAACCGCTGACCATCACACACAGTAGGGAGTAAGAAAGAAAACCCCATATGCACACCTTGCCTTGTTGCCTGTGGACAGAAAGCGCAAGAAGAGCACAGCAAGCGCATGGAGCAGGAGATGCACTCGCTCTTCAAATTCGCCCAGGGGGCAGCCCACACATGGGACCTGCACGAGATTGGCCTGGCGCGGCAAGAGCGCGCCCTGCAGGAAAAACTGGAGGACTGCCGACACGATCACGACTACCTCAACCAGGTGTGTGTGTGTGTATGTGTGTGTAATATCTGGAAGTGTGTGTGTGGTGGGGGGCTGTGTGTGTATGTGTGTGTGTTTAAGTTTTGGGAATGTGTGTTTGTGTATGTGGTGGGGGGGCTGTGTGTGTTTGTGGGGGAGGGTAGGGAGGGGAGGGGGGATGGGAGGAAGGGGGATGGGGGGGGGGGGGGTGAGGGGGCTGTGATTGTATGTGTGTGTGTGCCTCTGTTCACATGTTTCTGTGTGGGGGTGTATGTGTGGGGGACATGAGTATGTGTGTGTGTAGGGGTGGGGTGGGGGTGGGGGTTGTGTGCCTATGTGTGTGAGGGGGGCATGTTTGTGTCTGTGTGTGTGTGTGGACATGTGTATGCATTATGGGTATGTGTGTGTGTGTGTGGTGTGTGTGTTTACTGGCTCATGCTTGCAAATAAATAGAGTCTGTGTGTTGTCTCTAAAAAAAGATATCTAAGAAAATTAAGGAAAAAACAACAACAGTGTCTTGCCTTGATAACCACTGTATGACAGTGTTGTCTCAAAAAAACAAAAAGTTTTGCCCAGAAAACCACCACATGTGTGGTCTCGATAAAACTAACTGATGTTTTTCCTTAGAGCCATTGTGTTGTTAAAAAAAAAAAAAAAAAGGCTCTGAAAATCACTGTGTGTTTTGTCTCAAAAAAAACTAAAAAGCAAAACAAAGGGGGAAAAAAAAGAAAGGAAGAAAGATAAGAAAAATGCTTTGCCCTGAAAAGCACTGTGTGTGTTGCCAAAAAATAACAGCAACCCAAATTAAAGATAAAAAAACAAACAGCAACAACCCAAAACCCCAATGTTTTGCCATGAAAACCAGTGTGTGTGTGATCTCCAGTAAAACTCTCTTAAACTAATGGATGTTTTGTCCTGAAAGCCACAGAGATAAAAATAAAGAAAAAGAAAAAGAAAAAAAAAACCCACTGCCCTTAAAAACCATTGTGTGTGTTGTCTAAAGAGAAAACAACTGATGTTTTGCCCAGATAACCATTGTATGTAGTCTTAAAAAAACAACAACAAAACAAACAAACAAACAAACAAACAAAAACCCAGTGTTTTGCCCTGAAAACCACTGTGTGTGTCATCTTAAAAAACAACAGAAAACAACCCTCACCCCTGCCCCCCTCAAAAAAAAAAAATGATTTGCCCTGAAAGCTACTGTGTGGTGTGTGTGTGTGTGCAGGAGAGAGAGGCCAACCTGGACATAGTGATGGACCGCATGAGACAGGACGCCACGGAGGACGCCCTCAGGGACAGCCTGGGCAAGGCTCTGGAGATGCTGACCAAGATCAGCGAATCGTCAGTCTCTTGTTTCACTTTCACTTTTACTTTCTCAAGGGGGCGTCACCGCATCCTGACAAATCCATGTATGCCACACCACATCTGCTTGGTGGATGTCTGACCAGCAGCGTAACCCAGCACGCTCATGTCTTGAGTACATGCATTATATGTATTTGTTTGCCTATCCTGCATTATTTATTTGTTTACATATCAGAGTGGATTTCTTCTTCTGTGGATGTTGTATTTGTATTTGTATTTCTTTTTATCACAACATGCTTCTCTGTTTGAAATTCGGGCTGACCACCACTCAAGGTCTAGTGGAGGAGGAGAAAACATCAGTGGCTGAGATGTGATTCGAACCAGCGAGCTCAGATTCTCTCGCTTCCTAAGCAGACGCGTTACCTCATGGCCATCACTCCAAATGTTTGCCTGAGGACAACAGCCATGTCGCCATGGTTACAGTTTGAGTGCACCAAGTGTCTGCTGCATGCAGGACCTGAGTTTATCATCTCATCTGAATGACCAGACGCTCAGTCTGATTTTCCAGTCAAACTTGGGAGAAAGGTTGAGACTGGGATTCAAACCCAGACCCGCACAGACACTGTATTGGTAGCACCTTAACCATTCTACTGTTGTTTTCACATCCAAAGAGAACACTGGTTTGTGTTAAACACTTTAGTCTATTCAGCTATAGGCTGCAATACAGTCAGTAAGTCAGTTACTTCTGCTTTGTATGGCAGTTACATCTGCTACAAGCAACAAAATTTCTGCTTGATGCCAGTGCTGTTTCATCCCAGTATTTGTATTTCTTTTTATCACAACAGATTTCTCTGTGTGAAATTCGGGCTGCTCTCCCCAGGGAGAATGCGTCGCTATACTACAGCGCCACCCATTTAAAAAAAATTTTTTCCTGCATGCAGTTTTTATATGTTTTTCCTGTTGAAGTGGATTTTCCTACAGAATTTTGCCAGGAACAACCCTTTTGTTGCCGTGGGTTCTTTTACATGCGCTAAGTGTATGCTGCACACAGGACCTCGGTTTATCGTCTCATCTGGATGACTAGCGTCCAGACCACCACTCAGGTCTAGTGATTCGAACCAGCGCACTCAGATTCTCTCGCTTCCTAAGCAGATGCATTACCTCTAGGCAATCACTCCACATACTTGTCCTATACGTATTTTTTGTTTTTGTAAGTGCTTAGGGCTTTGGTAAGATTCAGCGTCATAAATACCCATTATTAATATTATTTTTATTATTATTATTAATATTTAATGGGACATCAGTCTGAATATACTATGGGAAATAATTTATTTTCTTAAAAACAGATCTCACTCACAAACAAGTGATTTCTTAAAAAGGGATCTTACCCCATCAGACAATTGTTTTTGATGAGTCAAGCCATTGAAAGGCTACTGTATTTTGCACTCAGTATGGTCAGCAGGTGAGCCAGGAAGGCTTTGTTGTACTTTCCGTCATCACCTTGTTTGAAGTGCCATGACAGGGTTACTTACGCATTGGACTTCTGATCAAGTGTTCACCAGTGGTCAGCGTTGAAGGCTCCATTTCAGCATAGTGTTGTCTCCTTGGGAAAAGCATTTTACTCTGATTCTCCTCACCACACCCAGGTGTGAATCAATGGGTGCCTGACTAAGGCTGGGGGAGTTGGAAGTGGCAGAAAGGGGGGATTGGGCCCCACCTTCCCATGCCACACCCTAGTACACAGTGGATATTGATTGATTGATTGATTGATGTGGATACTTATATAGCGCCTATCCTCGGTCAGAGACCAAGCTCTAAGCGATTTGCATATGAAGCCGGGTTGGCTACAATCTTCGTTGGGCCAGCTTAGCAGACGACTTTTGTGACTCGCCGAAGGTTACTAAGGAAGTTTGTAAATCGGTCACAAGTTATCTCCCTTTACAGGGAACCGTATGATTTTTCATCAATTTGTCAAATTATAAACACTTCATTATAGATGAGATTATAGTTTTTATGTTATTGGACTTCAGAAAGATCATACTTCTCAACTGTAATGATATCATTTGTCCAGAAAGCCTATAACTCTTTTAAATTAATATTTATGTGAATGAGTTTTGGCGCGATCTTCGAAATCCACTCAGTTGAAACATACAAAATACCTTCGTTTTCTATAAATCGATATAGTTGCCATGGAATTTAGATTGTGCATTAAAATGTAAATGATTTAGCTTTCTTCTCATGTACCGCTTTCCGTGTACACCTAAGTTATAGGCATGCGATAGTACGAAATGTCTGACAGCATTTTGGCCCCACAGAACTCTCTCTTCTTCAAGCCATTGGAATTCATCAGTGCCGATTTGAGCAAAATATGTTTTTACAATACCTAGACATTTTTATAGCATGTCTTGCAGATGTTTGCATTTCTGTTATCAATCTGATTTGTATCATACATGTATAGTTGTGTTGTAGTTGGTTTAAACAAAGTATTTCATTGTCAATCACATGTGCCAAAAGCACCGCCAAGCGGTGCCTACATGGGAACTGTCCGTTGAGTTTTCTCTTGAATTTTGGCATAAAAAATCTTTACTATAGAAGCAGATTCTATAGATGATTTTTTATATAGTTGGAAATTCAGGATTTTCAGTTACTTAACTGTTACAATTATATTACATATTGCGACGTATTAATTGTTGTAATGTACAGAAATGATATATGAACTCGTTAAAAGCTCGTTAATTCAGTGACTCTTTTTGTTTACAGTTTTTAACTACATTGTTTTTGTAGAAAATGGTTTAGCTTAAGAAAATGCTCGTCTCTTGTAGTTTTGTGTGATATATAATATGTCTATGTTAGTTCCCCGAGTCGAAAGTCAGAAGCCGCTAAATTTAGTCAAACAAACACAAGCTTGGCCCCTCAAGGCTCGCGGAGGGCCGGTTTCGTGAGTCGCTTCACGGCGCTGGCTTTGCGGTTCGGCGGAACAGAATATAAGGAGTGAGCGAGTGCCAGACAAATAGAGAACTCTCCAGGTCTGGAAGAATGAGAGAATAAAAGAAGAACAACCGGTGCACCGCCTTCCCAAGTCTACCGTGCCTGGCTGCGGCTCTCTTCTGCAAACACCTTCTACCTGTCTTCACCTTCTCTAACACTCACCTTACCACCCCATCACACATACATGGGGTCATTTGCACAACAGGCTTCCTACCACGGTAGAGCCGACTGACGGCTGCCACTGGGCGCTCATCATTCGTTTCCTGTGTCATTCAATCAGATTTCAGGCGCACTCACATACACACTCAGACAGACATGTAACATTTTACGTGTATGACCGTTTTTTTTGTTTATTTATCCCACCATGTAGGCAGCCATACTCCGTTTTCGGGGGTGTGCATGCTGGGTATATTATTGTTTCCATAACCCACCAAACACTGACATGGATTACAGGATCTTTAACATGCGTATTTGATCTTCTGCGTGCCCATACACACGAAGGAGGTTCAGGCACTAGCAGGTCTGCACATATATTGACCTGGGAGATCGGAAAAATCTCCACCCTTTACCCCCCAGGTGCACCAAGATTTGAACCCCGGTCCCACAGATTGAAAGTCCAATGCTTCAACCATTGGGCTGTTGCACCCGTGGATATGAATTCACTGCCCCAGTGGCTGTAAGAGGCTGTGGGACCTTTAACCTGTAATCATAAGGGACAACAGGTGAGCCATGAAGGCTTTGTTTTCACTCTCTGTCGTTGCCTTGCTTGCAGTTACATCGAGTTCCACAAGGACCAGTCCGACATCGTGCACACCTATCCCAGCATGGTGGACAGTGAGTTGGAGAACTATGACAATTCTGTCTGCACCTTCTTCTCTGTTGATCGCATGCATCCAGAGGTAAGCAAAGATTCTTTTTCTTTTTTTTTTTTTTTTTTTTTTTTTTTTTTCATTTTGGAAACCGCAACTGTGAACTTTTGTAGATCCATAAATATATTCCTCTTCTTTGATCAGATACATTCAGAGATAAACAATGATTGATTTTTCTTTTAAATTTTGGGAAGGACAGCAGTGAACTTTCGTAGATCCACAGATATGTTCCTCTTCTTAGATCAGATACATCCAGAGGTAAGCAAGGATTAATTTTTTATGAAAACAGCGAACTTTTGTAGATCCACAAATATATTCCTCTTCTTTGATGAGGTAAGCAAGGATTGATTTTTTTTTTTTTAGGATTTGGGGAACAACAGTAGTGAACTTGTGTAGATCCATGAATATGTTCCACTCCATTGATTGCATGATTCCAGACGTAAGCAAGGATTGGTTTTTAATTTTGGGACCAACAGAACTTTTGTCGATCCACAAATATGTTCTTCTTCTATGATCAGATACATTCAGAGGTAAGCAAGGACTGGTTTTTTTAATTTTGGGAATAACAGTGAACATTTGTAGATCCACAAACATGTTCCTCTCGCACATATCCAGAGGTAAGCAAGGAATCAGAAAACATAGTACAAACCAAAAAAGAAAAAAAAACTTCAACAATTACAATGTAATGCAGCATCGGAACACTTCAAATCTGACACACAACAAAGACCAGACCAGCACAATGCAGTGTGAAACAGTATGAAACAAATAAATTCAACAATTACAATGCAGTACAGAATCAGAACGCTTCAAATCTCACACACAACAAAGACCAGACCAGCACAACACAGTACAAAACTAAAAACTTCAACATCAGTAGTGCAGTGCAGTATTCAAATCTGCCACACAGCAAAGACCAGACCAGCAAAACACAGTACGAAAATTAAAAAAAAAAAAAAAAAATCAACATTTACAATGCAGTGCAGTATCAGAACACTTCAAATCTCACACACAACAAAAGACCAGACCCAGCACACAGCAGCACAGAACCCGAAAACTTGCAACATCTGTACATGTTTTGTGACCACTGACGGCAAGCAAATCTTCCACAGGAGAAAGCTCGTCTAGAAGCAGAAGCGGCGGCAGCAGCGGAAGCTGAAGCAGCAGCAGCAGCAGCAGCAGCAGCAGCCGAACAGGAGTCCTTGAGCCGATCTCCCAGTGGAATGCTGTCCTCTCGAGGGTCTGCTCGAGACGTCAGGAAGTCGCCCAAAAAGTCGTCCCGGCAGGAAGAGGATGGGGTGAGTACAGAAGTTCTGTGTGTTTGTGTGTGTGTGTGTGTGTGTACACATGTGTGTGTGTGTACACATGTGTGTGTGTACGTGTGTGTGTACATGTGTGTGTGTGTATTTGTGTACACGTGTGTGTGCGTGTGTATTTGTGTACAGGTGTGTGTGTGTGTGTGTGTGTGTGTGAAAGGGGTTGAGGGAAGAGATGGGGGGTATGGGTTGTGGGTGTGTGTGTGTGGGTGGGTGTGTGTGTGTGAAGGGGGTTGAGGGAGGGGAGGGGGTGGGGTGTGTGTGTGTGGGTGGGGGGTGTTGAGGGATGGGAGGGGATGGGATATGGGTTTGGGGAGGGTGTGTGTGTGTGTTTGTGTGTGTGAAGGGGTTTGGGGGAAGGGGAAGGTGTGTGTGTGTGTGTGTAGGTTCTGTGGTGTGTGTTGGTTGTTTTGTGTTGTTTTCCTGCAGTTTGTATTGACTGAAGCGACTGTGGATTTTGATTTGCTGCAATGTGTTGTGGCCTGTTCTGGGTGTTTTATGTGTATGGGGAGAGGGAGGTGCGGGGGTGGGGGTGGTATGTTGGGGTGGAAGGGTGGTCTGTATCATGTGTTGTCATCAGTGGCATTTTTCTGTGTGAAGTAAGGGAAGTGTGTGTGTATATGTGTGTGTGTGTGTGTGTGTGTGCAAGTGTGTTTCTTTTATATGTGTTAGTGTGAGCATGAGAGAGAGAGAGAGTGCATAATTATGTATACAGATGTGTACATGATGGGGTATCTGTTTGGAATTGTCAAGGCTGAGGACAAGGCAGAAAGTGTGTCTGAAGATGTAAGAGATTTGTTTTTCATTGTTTGTATTTTTTGTCGTTGTTCCATTGCTATTTATGCACTGGTCTGTTTGCGTTGTTCTCTTTTGCATGTGCTGTTACTGTTAGACTCAAACGTTAAACAATTTTATTGGTTTCTGCTGTGGTTTGATCTGGAATTTCTTTTTTCTCCATTGTTCTGCTGAAATTGCCAGCATGGTTTGCAGAGTGATACCTTTGATATAGAGGAGCTGTGTGTGTGTGTGTGTGTGTGTGTGTGTGTTCACTTCTTTTTTCCTGCTTCTCTATGAAAACAAGTGTGCCTGCGCATGGACTCACACACACACACACACATACATATACAGACAGACAGACAAACACACACACACACACACACACACACACACAATGTGCATATTCTTCATATTTTACACAGGCACACACACACACACACACTCACCTCCATACCCAGATGGTGGGGGTAGAAACAGTCATACGCATAATAGCCTAACTGTACATACAAGTGAACTTAGGGGATGCAGACCAAAAATTCAGAGGATCCTTTGCTTTTATGCCAGTTCCCTTTGAGGTTGAGAGAGATAGATAGAGTGGGTGTATGTGTATGTGTGTGGAGAGAGAAAGACAGGGAGAGAGAGCAAGTGTGTGTAGAAAGAGAGGGAGTGTGTGTATATGAATGTGTGTTTGTGTGTGGAGAGAAAGACAGAGTGGGTGTGTGCGTGTGTGTGTGTAGAAAGACAGGGAGTGTGTGAATGTGAATGTGTGTGTGTGTGAAGAGAAAGACAGAGTGGGTGTGTGCGTGTGTGTGTGTAGAAAGACAGGGAGTGTGTGAATGTGTGTGTGTGTGTGTGTGTGAAGAGAAAGACAGAGTGGGTGTGTGTATATGTGTTTGTGAGTGTGTGTGTGGAGAGAGTGGAAAACAGAGAGAGTATGTGTTTGTATGTATGTGTGCGATGGGAAAGAGAAAAACAGTGTGTGTGTGTAAATACATATGTGTGGAGAGAAAGAAAGAGAGCTTGTATTTTTACATCTGCATGTGTTTGGAGAAAGAGGAAAACAGAGAGAGAGACAGTCTGTGTGTATATTTGTGTGTATGGAAGAGAGAGAGAAAAACACAGAGTGTGTGTATGTATGTGTATATAGTTTTGAGAGTGGAGATAAAGAGAGAGAGAATAAGGAGGAAGATGGAAACAAATCCTGTAAACCCCCCCAATCACTCCTTGCTCTGCTGAACGAAGGAGAGGTACACATGTCTTGCCTGTTTTCTTTACCCCCCACACCCCCACCCCACCACCCCTCTCTGTCTGTCCCCTCGTCCAGGTGGGCTGACTGTCCACCCGTAGCCATCATGCTCAATGACCGCTCAGTCATCCATGTCAGGATGTGCGTTCATTCAGGCGTCAGATTTGGGGAGGAGGGGGAGCTTGGTGGTGTAGGGGGGTGGAGGTTATGTGTTGGAGGTCCAGGTTGGCAGTGCTTCAGGGTGGCGTGTGTGTCTTGTTCTTAGCTGTATCAGTGTTCAGACCAAAAAAAAGAAAAAACAGTAATCTGTGTTGGTCTGGAAAGTGAGGGAGAAGGATTGAGGTCAAGTTAGAGTGGATGGATGTTTTGTGTTTTAAAAGTGAGGTGAAGTGGGGTTTGGGTGGATGAATCAGCATAGTTGGTTTATTTGTGTGTGTCACTGTGTGTGTGTGTGTGTGTTTATCTCTGTGTGAATGTGTTTGTGTATGTGTGTATGTTTGTGTGAGTGAATGAGCAAAAGAGTGTGTGTGTGTGTGTGTGTGTGTGTGTGTGTGTCCATGTATTCAGTCATTATTTTGTTTGGTGAAGAAAAGACTTGCAGAACGATATGCGAAAGAATGATCAATGATCAGATCTGATTGTACAGTTATATTATTTTTCATATGGTCTTTATTCAGTTAATCAAAATTTATAAATTTATAACTTAACAGTATGACAAAGTGCAAATAACAGTACAAGATAAGTGCAACAATGGGCACAACAGCTTAGTAGTTAACACTTTGGACTTTGAATTTGAGGGTCCTGGGTTCAAACACTGGTCCCATTGCCTGGTGGGATTAGGGAGGAGATATTTTTCATCTTCCAGATCAGTACACATGCAAACTTGCTTGTGCTTGAACACCCTTCATTGCTATATGCATGCAAAAGATTGAATTTGCACACTGAAAACCCCATAATCCATGTTAGTCTTCGGTGGTTTATGGAAACAAGAACATACCCAGCATTCTCCCCACCAAAAAGGGACTATGACTGCATGCATTAATCGTCCCAAGCCTTTTATTGATCATAGGGGCAGTGAAATCATATTCAATGTGTCAGGGACTCCGCATAGGAAAGCAGGGCCCAAACCTCTCCTCCCGCTGCTTTAACTTTCCCCGTTCACACCTGGGTGCAGTGAGGAAAAACCAGAGTAAAGTGCCTTTCACACAGACACAATACCATGTTGAAAAGGGGCCTCAAACTCTGGTGATCACGAGATCAAGTCCAATGTCAAGTCAACATGGCCACAGCACCTTTTGAAAAATGGCCATGCACTTAAAAAGGCCACTCACACATGTGAAGGTGGATATTGCAGCTCATGAACTCAGGAAGTGCAACAACACAAAGGATTGTTTTCTCTTCTTTGCGGAGTAACATCCCAAAGGCAAGTCATGAATTGGCAATGCTGAGCAGTGAACTACTGCAGAAAACTGACAGCATCATACAATGTGATAACAAATCAATCAGACTTAAAAACATCCACCTTGTGCCTGTTCATTTTTTTTTTCCCAGAACAAATATCTCCTTTGGTCATGCATATAAAAATATGTAAGTTAAACTGTCAAACTTTAGTCCATGCTCATGATAATCTTTCACATCTGATGCATCCTGTTAATGAGTTTGAAGTATGAAAAGAACTCTTGAACGGAGCGACTTCCAAACAGCATCAAATAAAGATGAAAACAAGAACAACAATGATCATGATCATCACAACAATGGTGTAGAGCCTAGCCTTTTCCCACAATTGTTGAATCTCTTGGTTTGCTTGTAAAGCGCTGTGACACATCCCTAATAGACAAACCCTCTCATTCTCATCCACAGAGGACATTAATCCAATTGGAGAGAAGAGATATTTTTTTAGAGTTCTATCATATTTTTTTTTCCAGGCACTTTCCCACTGAAAAACTCTCAGTTCTCGCTGTTTCTTGCAGAATGAAGAGAACTGAAGTTGTTCTCTGCTTTGATTTGATTGCTGATCTTTTTTTGTATTTTTTTAAGGATTGTTCTAGTCCCCTGGCGTAGTAGTGTTTGAAGTGTAGGCAGTGTGGTGTAGGGGAGAAAGGAAAGAGCAAGGAGACATGCCTTGCCAAACGTAAGACCACACAGAACAATCACAGGAGGGCCAACACCATCTCCTGTTCCCTCACAACCGTGCATTCTCTATGGGTCAACACTGCCTTTGCTTTCTCACAGCTGTGTGTTCTCTATGGTCTGACACCAACTGCTGTTCTCTTACAACTGTGTGTTCTCAATGGGCCAACACCACCTGCTGTTCCCTTACAACTGTGTTCTCCAAGGGCCAACACCACCTGCTGTTCCCTCACAACTGTGTTCTCCAAGGGCCAACACCACCTGCTGTTCTCTTACAACTGTGTGTTCTCCAAGGGCCAACACCACCTGCTGTTCCCTCACAACTGTGTTCTCCAAGGGCCAACACCACCTGCTGTTCCCTCACAACTGTGTTCTCCAAGGGCCAACACCACCTGCTGTTCTCTTACAACTGTGTGTTCTCAATGGGCCAACACCACCGTCCTGTTCCCTCACAGCCATGTGTTCCCTGTGGCCCAACACTGCCTTCCTGCTTTCTCACAACTGTGTGTTCTCTATGGGCCAACACTGCTTGCTTTCTCACAAGTGTGTGTTCTCTGTAGGCCCACACAGCCTCCTGTTTCCTCAAACCGTGTGTTCCATATGGGACAATACTTCCTTCTGTCAGTATTCTCACAACGATGTGTTCTTCGTGGTCTGACACTACCTCTGCTTTCTCACAACCGTGCATTTCCCATTGGCCAACACCGCCCTTGCTCTTACAACCATACGTTCTCAGTGGGCCAACATCGCCTTCCCGTTTTCTCACAACCAGTGTTCCCCATGGTCTCACACCGCCTCCTGTTCCCTCACAACCGTGTGTTCTCCATCTGCTCCTCGGGGCTGTCCTGGCCCGCTTGAGCCCTGAAGGACCCATGCCGAAACAGAGGGTTCCTCACCACCGACCTGTCGCCCTGCAGCTCGGCAACCCTTGAGTCCAGCCCCCAGGGGTTCTGGGGCTCCCCAAAGTCGATGTGGAGGCTGTCCTTCTGGTCCATGTGGAACCCCTCCGTCCGCGTGGTCCACTGGTGGTTAATGACAGCCGGAGAGGCTGAGATGTTTCTCCGTGGCTCCTGCCCCGGGAGGTGGGACCCAATCAGGAAGGGGGCCTCCATGACCAGCTCCGCCCCTCCGGATATCTCCACCCGGAACTGGAAGACGTAGTGGATATCAATGATGTCGCAGTGCTCCAGGTGCGTCTCAGGGATGTAAGGGGGCAGCGTCAGTCGCACGTAGTTCCACCGCCGCCCCTCACCGCACTCCACCTCAAACTCGTCTCGTTTCTTGCTCACTATCTGGTGGGGGAAAAAAGATTTTGTTGGGATTAAGAGACTGAACTTTAAAAATTATGTAAAAAAAAAAAGAAAAGAGAAAAAACGGATCACAATGCTGTGTCAGTCATCGTTTCAGAGTTTTGTCAAGAAAAATCTTTTTGTCTTACTTTGAAGTTCCCATTTAAAAAAAAAAAAAAAAAAAAAAGAGAGAGAGAGAGAGAGAAATCCCTTGTACAATATCCCTCTTAGTAGAAATAGAAAGATGATGTTAACTGAAACTAAAAGAACACAACCAACACACCGCCTCCCAGCTGCGCCCCCCCCCCCCCCCGGGGCCCCCTCCCGACCCTTCACCCTGCCTCCTGACCTGGCTGAAGCCGATGGTGTTGTTGCGGGCATGGTAAGTGGACACCAGCATCAGCGAGGCCTGCATGGCGGTCAGGGTCCTGGAGCTCTGGTTCTTCACCTCTGCCTGCATGAACACGTCCTGACCCGGCACTCCGCCCCGACCCTCCAGTGTCAGCCGGGCAGACACCTGCAGGGTGCAACAGGATTGGATTAATAATTAACCACACAAAAAAAAGAAAAATAAAAGATTGGATTTATCCTTTGACCCTCTTTTTTGGGTGCATGGAGGATTTCAGGAAACAGCATGATCAAGAGAACAAGTAGGTTTAACATAGCAATGACCTAGACTGCTTGATAAAGAAAATGAAAGGAATTAAAGGATTAATATGTAAATATATAAATGAATAAATACATAAAATACAATAAGATAATAAAATGCAACATACAATGTTCACATTACCGATAAAATATCTGATTTCATAGTTTCAGTTTCAGTTCCAAGATATGCATTGATATACACACACAGATAAAGGGGAGAACAAGAAATATTTGTATAATAAATTACAAACAGCAATGCACACATTACAGATAAAAAAAAATCAGTGTAATAATCACACACACTGCAGACATGTAATCATATATATACATCCATCTCAGACATAAAACATAACACACATTTCAGTTAAACTTCAATTAGCACTCTGAAGGGAAAAAGAATTCAAATAGCACAATGAAGTAAAAAAAAAGAAAATATAAAAATAAATAAGTAGAGTAGCACAATGAAGTACAAAAAACAAAAAAAAAAAAAACCCCCAAAATCAAGAAGCACACTGAACTAAAAGCTATTAAAGTTACTCACGGAAGTAGCAAAACTATTCAAGAACCACACTGAAGTAAAAAAAAAAAAATCCAAGTAACACATGGTAACAACATAGGAACTAAAGATACTCCATTAAATAATCACCTTGCCGAAGGAGCAGCCTGCCCAGAAGCGCTGGGCCTGCGACAGGGAGAGCGACTGCTCTGTGGCCGCCAGGGGGAGCAGGCTACGACGCATCACCAGGAAGGGCTCGCTGGTGATGGCCGCATCAATGGCCTTGACCCCTGTCACGCTGGCCTTGAGTGTGTAGGTCACATTGCCGAACTTGCCGATGAAGGACGAGGGGAGGTTGTCGGGCAGCTGTTGAGGAGGAAGGTGGCAGAATGGTTAAGATGCTTATCTGACAATACACACCTACACTGACACTGACACTTCACTCCATCACCCCACCTTACTACACCCACACTCCACTTCCCACCCACCCACACACACACACACACACACACACACACCTACAATCCACCACAATTCCGCTTCCCCACCCCACCCACCCCTTTGCCCTCACCTGGTAGCGGAAGGGGAAGTTGGAGCAGCCAGGTGGCAGGTTGTGAGGCTGGAGGGGCGGGGTATCCATGACAACCGTGGAGGCGTCCACGTAGGTCTCCTCCGCCTGCTGGCTGAGGCCCTGAGTCCTCGTCCTTCCAGCTGACGTTGCCCTGGCCCACCACCCGCAGGGTCACGCCACGGATGGCGGTGGGTCGTGACACCTTGACCCGTACGTTGCCCTCCACCACCTCCCCTGGCTGGTACTGGTACTGCTCATCAATGTCATGCTCCAGCAATATGCTAACCTCTTCCACCGACGACATAGTTGTCATGCGTCACACAGTGTGTGTGTGCTGTCCTGCCCTGATGTTGTTGCCCCTGCCCTAATTTTGTTACCACATGCGCTCCTGCCCTAATGTTGTTGCTGCATAAACTCCCGCCCTATATTGTTACTGTATGTGCTCCTGCCCTAATGTTGATGCTCTGTGTGATCCTGCCCTAATGTTGCCATGTGCACTCCTGCCCTGATATTGCCTCGTGCGCTCCTGCCCTAATGTTGTTGCCCCGTGCCCTCCTGCACTATGTTGTTGCCATGTGCGCTCCTTCCCTAATACTGTCTCATGCGTTCCTGCCCCAGTGTTGTTTTATGCACTCCTGTCCTTTGTTTTGATTGGTTTGTGTGTGTGGAGGGGGCGGAGGGGTTCTTTTAATGGCTCAGTCAGTGTACCGCTTGAGGACAAAGAGTTCTTTTCGGGAAAGGCTGATGGTGATGAGTGTTTTACAACATATATTTGGAGGACTCGGAAAGGTGAAGAGGGGTTGATTCCCGGTACTGTTAGTTGGTTATAATCTTGATGACAGTTTTACGTGTTAGTGTCACTGGTTGGTGAAGACAGAAGTTGATTCCCGGTCTTGGCAGTAATGTTGAATCATGACTGTTTTACATAATCATTTACTGTATTTGGTCCACACAGATGTGATTCCAGTGGTGGTGATGACGTTCGTTCATGACCATATTACAACATGCTCAAGCCGTTTGCTGTAGTTGTTTGGCATAGAGGCCCTACTTGCCACAGGGCATAATGGGTAGTATGTAAGGAAGTACGTCTGGTTTACAACTGTGTCAAGCTCTCAAAGTTTCCTCTTTGGCGCTAACACGTTGGTTTTGGTTCTGGCGTCTTTCCTGGGTCCTCTCTCTCTCACCTCCAGCACTGAAGGAATCAGACTGTCAGCACCAATGACCTGACACTGCTGCAGTGCTCCTGGCAACAAAGGATGACAAAAAATAATGATAAAAATAAAGAAATATGGAAATGGGAAAAAAAAGGGGGGGGGGGGGTGAAGACTGAGAAAGGAAAATGCAACAACAACAAAAGAAACCAAAGAAAAATATTTTGGAGTGTTTTGAAAACACTTTCAGCTCATTATAAAACCTTTCATTGTTGGATGTTTGTACTGCTTACAGAAAACTGCGCCTCTCTCTCTCTGTCTGTGTCTGTCTTTGTCTCTGTATGTGTGCGCACATGTGTGTGTGTGTGTGTGTGTGTGTGTGTGTGTGTGTGTGTGTGTGTGTGTGTGTGTGTGTACACACACAGACCTCTTATCAAAATTGTGTACGAGAGAGAGAGAGAATTAATTTCTTTTTATTGAGGTGAAACAAAAATAATAGCCTTTTTTCTTCCTGCTCCCAGGAAAATGTATTTAAAAAAGAGGAGAAAAAAAAAGGCAAATATGAAATACAGAGACTGAGGGAGACACATAGAATGAGAGAGACAGAGACTGAGACAGAGAGAGAGACAGAGAGAACAGTAAATTTGTTTTGGTTCTCTTTGTGACAGACTTTTCAGTGAGGCCATTGTTTCTGCCAGTGAGAGGTTTTTCAGTATGTATGCTTTTCTATCCCTTTTCCCATACATCATCTTTATAGACATTTTCAAACTGTTTTCCAGCATTTCTCTGTTGTTCAGTGTATATTTGTACATGTGACCGTGTATATGTGTGCATGCGTGCACACACACACATCCTCTGACACACAAGATAACTAGATTGAAAGACAGTATATAAATCTTAGGCCTCAAGCCAATCATTGCTAGAATTTGTGGTACAAGGACAAGGCGATTTGACAGATCAGTCAAGTGCCAGTTGAATTATCACACTCAGATGTGCGCGCGCACACACACACACACACACACACACACGAGCAAGGTGTACAGATTAAAATTGTGCTTAGAATTGTGCTTCAGTGGCAGTGATGGCAGTGAGTCAGTCAGATTCCATGTCACACACATACATGCATGCATGCATGAACACACACACACACTGAGTAACACACATTCACACAAATGCAAGCGTGCATACATGCATGAACACACAGACATGCACACTCCCAAAGACAAACACATGCACACACACACACACACACACACACACACACATCACATTAACACACACACACACACACACACACACAAATGCAATCACCCATGAATGCATGCACACACACACACACACACACACACACACACACACACACACACACAGGAGTGAAACATATGCAATATGCAAATGCACCCATGCGTGAACTAACACACATACACACATCATACGCACAGAATGAAACATACACACATAAATGCATGCATGAACACATGCACACACATACACAGTGAAACACACATGCATGAACACAACAAACAAGCACATTTGTATGTACATACAGTGACACATACTCACACCAATACACACCTATACTTAAAAATATCCATATACAGGCACTCCTACTGAACACGTTTCTTGCAAGCCAATACCTCAAAAGATGGGATATCAACTGTGACTCTTAAGTGCCCATATATCTCTCTGTGATCAGGTGACATATCATTGCCATTGGCTCTTTCTTTTTTTCTTTTTTTTTCTTCTTCTTTTTTTAAAAAAAAAACAACAACAAACAAGCAAGGAGTATGAACAGGTCAAAAGCATTAGAAATTACTGTTTGAAAATAACCTACCGATTTAAAATGTCTACATTAAGTGACTGGAATGTAGTTTCGCAAGTGTGTGTATGTGTACATGTGTGTGTGAGTTGTGTGTGTGTGTGTGTGTGTGTGTGTGTGTGTGTGTGTGAGAGAGAGAGAGAGAGAGAGAAGAAAGAACTGGTTGCTAAAACTGCCCTGGGCATAAAAAGAAAACAACTAAAATCTTTCTCTCTCTTCTTCACTCCCTCCCTCCACCACACCACACCCCCTCCCTCCTCACCCTCTTTCACTCTGACATTTGAAGGATTTATTTTTATACATATGTCTTTGTGCCATGAATCATTGTTGCATTACATTTTTTTAAATTTTGTTTTTTAATGAAGACACAAGGTCTCTTAATACTGAATAAATTTGCATGTGTTTGTGTACAGGAAAGTGTTTTTCTAATGCCCTTACTTTTTTTCTTTTTCTTTTTTTTTTTTTTTAAGTAGGCTTTAAGTATGGGTAGTGAAAGTAATATTTTGTTCCTCATTCGTTTAAACTTGATTTTATTTACAACAAATTATCAAAATATTGAAAAAAAGGATACACAGGTATATGTGCACACATGCAAATACATATCACATTAATTCAAAAGCACTAAACACAGAACTGTGCTCACACACACACACACACACACACGCACGCACGCACGCACGCAGCATGCATGCATGCATGTATACACTGATGTGTGTGTCATGTATGTATATATACACAAGCACACATTCTCTATCTTTGTATCATAATTATTCTGTTCTATTCTGTCCTATTCTGTTCTCACATACACATCCACACACACCTATTATATACACAAAAATTGATACATGTACATGCATATGTACACCACAGTTCATCATGATTATTGGTAACATGTGGAAAACATGCATTCCATGCGTGCGCGCACACGCGCGCGCACACACACACACACACACACACTATAAGTACAACATAATCAAATGAAAAGTGGATATAACATCTTGGGCCATAGGCCTGCCTACACATGTTAAGATTTGTTCTTGATAAAGGCAGTGAAAGCACACTTTAAAAAAAAAAGTAATAAATGTGTAAACATATACTGCATAAACTGAAGGCAGTATGCCTTATCACCCCCTCGCCTACACCCCCACCCCACCCCCACTCCAACACACACCATTTCACCCCTCCCCTCGCCCCTTCTCTCCATATCTATTGACAAACTAAATAGTTTTCAAGGAATCCAGTACAAGCCGTTCACCACTCACTGCAATCGCTGTGTTGTTCTCACACTATGGAGTGCCCTGTGAATGTAGGTATTAGAAAGATCCCAGGGTAGTAAATAGGCTGTTTCACTGAGCTTGAGGGCTTACCACCCTTCTAAAAAACCATGGCCAGCCATGTATTTTTTTTGGTTCTATTTTTAATCTTTATTTTTATCATCCTTTTTTTTGTTGTTGGTAATTTCTTACAAGCAGCTCTGTAGAAAGTGTTTCAATTTTCTATTTATATCATTTCATTTTTTATATTTATTTATTTACTCATTTATTCATTTGTTTATTTGGATAACTAATTATTAATTTAAGCAGCATTTGAAAGTTGGGTTTCTAACCATACAGATTTAAAAATAAAAAAGGAGGTTGACACATTATACACTATAAAGACAGATCCTTTTTAGATTCAGCACACATACATGCACACACACGCGCGCGCGCGCGCGCACACACACACACACACACACACACACACACAGGTAGGAAGAAGCCTACAATAAAAAGGTAATAAAAATAAATAATAAATAAACGCCACAAAACTGAGACAAGTTCGTCACAATCTTCAGACAACTTCGACGAGAAAACAGCCAACACACCCATGCACCCTGGCATACAAACACTGGTACGCCCTCGAAGTCCTCAAGACAGAAAAAAATCCGATTCAACTTCCAGCTACCCACCGGCGGAACAAACCCTTCACCATTCAACAAGTCAACCATCAAACCATGCAGGCAACCTCACGAACTAATAATCATACCTTTGTGACACACGCGGAGTTATGTTGCTGGTAGCCAGTTCACAGAGCACACTGAGCCGTAGGAAACTAACTATAACTACAGACAGCGGCATACAGACACACACAGTAAAAGGGTGTGGTGGGACATGCTTGGGTGCACTCCGCGGAGAGTTGGGCTTGCTGTGCCCGTGAACTTCATACACTTTGTCATAGCTGACACTGTGTCAGTGTCATCGTGAAAAGGCCTTCACACATGCACGGATATAATTAATTATGATAATATAACTGTGGTGAATATATTTATAGCCTGCACTCTTTGACAGCGGCGTGAATGCGCTGTGAATGCAGAAGAGGCACGGGTTGTGTGTTCGTGCGTGCGTGCCAGTGCGCGCGCGCGTGTGTGTCTGTGTCTGCGTGAATGAGCGTGCGTGTGTGTGTGTGCGTGCGTGCACGTCGGTGTGTGTGTGGTTACAACTTAACAGGCATTATCTTTTGTATACAACTGCCTCTGATCAAATATCTCTTGCGCAACATGCAATATGTGTCTTGCACTACACCGTCCGCAATATCTGGCACAACAACGCGCGTCCGTAATGTGTTTTCATTGTAATGCAGCGTCTGTCATGTGTCTTGCTCTACAGCGACCGTAACGTGTCTCTTATGGTCCGTAATGTGTTTTCATTGTAATGCAGCGTCTGTCATGTGTCTTGCTGTACAGCGACCGTAACGTGTCTCTTATGGTCCGTAATGTGTCTTCATTGTAATGCAGCGTCTGTCATGTGTCTTGCGCTACAGCGACTGTAACGTGTCTCTTTGGGTCCGTAATGTGTCTTCATTGTACTGCAGCGTCTGTCACGGCATGTGTCTTGCGCTACAGCGACTGTAACGTGTCTCTTAGGGTCCGTAATGTGTCTCGTACTACTGCGTCCGCAATGTGTCTCAAGTTGTACTACAGCATATGTGTCTTGGACTATACATCATCCTACGTAATGTGTCTTGTATTACAGCATCAGCAATGTGTCTTGCACTACAGCGTCTGCAGTGTGTCTTGTATTACAGCGTCTGCAATGTGTCTTGTATTACAGCGTCTGCAATGTGTCTTGCACTATAGCGTCTGCAATGTGTCTTGTATTACAGCGTCTGCAATGTGTCTTGTATTACAGCGTCTGCAATGTGTCTTGCACTATAGCGTCTGCAATGTGTCTTGTATTACAGCGTCTGTAATGTGTCTTGTACTACAGTGTCTGCAGTGTGTTTTGTACTACAGTGTCTGTAGTCTGTCTTGTACTACAGTGTCTGCAATGTGTCTTGTACTGCGGCGTACGCAGTGTGTCTTGGACTACGGCACACGCAATGTGTCTTGGACTACAACGTCTGCAATTGTTTTGTACTACTGCGTACGCAATGTGTCTTGTGCTACCGCGTACACAATGTGTCTTGGACTACAGCGTCTGCATTGTGTCTTGTACTACAACGTACGCAATGTGTCTTGTACTACAACGTACGCAATGTGTCTTGTACTTCAACGTATGCAACGTGTTTTGCACTACAACGTTTGCAATGTGTCTTACACTACAACGTCTGCAATGTGTCTTGTACTACAGCATACGCAATGTGTCTTGCACTACAACGTCTGCAGTGTGTCTTGTACTACAGCATACGCAATGTGTCTTGCTTTACAACGTCTGCAATGTGTCTTGTACTACAGCATACGCAATGTGTCTTGCTTTACAACGTCTGCAATGTGTCTTGTACTACAGCATACGCAATGTGTCTTGCACTACAACGTCTGCAATGTGTCTTGTACTACAGCGTACGGAATGTGTCTTGTACAGCGTCTGCAATGTGTCTTGCACTACAACGTCTGCAATGTATCTTGTACTACAGCATATGTAATGTGTCTTGCACTACAACGTCTGCAATGTGTCTTGTACAACAGCGTACGTAATGTGTCTTGCACTACAACGTCTGCAATGTGTCTTGTACTACAGCGTACGCAATGTGTCTTGTACAGCGTCTGCAATGTGTCTTGCACTACAACGTCTGCAATGTGTCTTGCACTACAACGTACGCAATGTGTCTTGTACAGCGTCTGCAATGTGTCTTGCACTACAACGTCTGCAATGTGTCTTGTACTACAGCGTACGCAATGTGTCTTGTACTACAGCGTCTGCAGTGTATCTTGTACTACAACGTATGCAGTGTGTCTTGTACTACAGCGTACGCAATGTGTCTTGTACTACAGCGTACGCAGTGTGTCTTGTACTACAGCGTACGCAACATGTCTTGTACTACAGCGTATGCAATGTGTCTTGTTCTACAGCGTCTGCAGTGTTTCTTGCACTACAATGTACGCAACGTGTCTTGTACTACAACGTCTGCAATGTGTCTTGTACTACAGCGTACACAGCGTGTCTTGCACTACAACGTACGCAGTGTGTCTTGTACTACAGCGTATGCAATGTGTCGTGTACTACAACGTCTGCAATGTGTCTTGGACTACAACGTCTGCATTTTGTTGTACTACAGCGAACGCAATGTGTCTTGTACAACAACATCTGCAATGTGTCTTGGACTACAACGTCTGCAGTGTGTTGTACTACAACGTACGCAATGTGTCTTGTACTACGTACAGCGTCTGCAGTGTGTCTTGTACTACAGCGTCTGTGTCTTGTACTACAACGTCTGTAGTGTGTTGTACTACAGCGAACGCAATGTGTCTTGTACTACACTGAGCGTACGCAATGTGTCTTGTACTACAGCGTCGGCAGTGTGCCTTGTACTACACTGAGCGTACGCAATGTGTCTTGTACTACAGCGTACGCAATGTGTCTTGAACTACAACGTACGCAATGTGTCTTATACTACAGCATACGTCATGTGTCTTGCACTGCAGCGTCTGCAGTGCGTCTTGTACTACAACGTCCATTATGTGTCTTGCACTTTAATGTCCGTAATATGTCTTATACTGTAGCGTCCATAACGTGTGTTATGGCATCCGTAATGTGTCGTGCACTATAGTGTCCAGAATGTGGCTTGCACTATAATGTCCGTAACGTGTCTTGCACACGTCAGGAATGTCTCTTGCTATACAGCCCACAGAATGTCTTACTCTGGAATGTCTCTTAGGAATGCCTTTTGCTCTATATCCTCTGGAATGTCTCTCACTCTATAACCTCTGGAATATCTCTTAGTAATGTCTCTTGCTCTATAGCCTCTGGAATGTCTCTTGCTCTGTAACCTCGGAATGTCTCTTAGGAATGTCTCTTGCTCTGTAGGCTATGGAATGTCTCTTGCTCTATAACCTCTGGAATGTCTCTTGCTCTGTAGCCTCTGGAATGTCTCTTGCTCTGTAGGCTATGGAATGTCTCTTGCTCTATAACCTCTGGAATGTCTCTTGCTCTGTAGGCTATGGAATGTCTCTTGCTCTATAACCTCTGGAATGTCTCTTGCTCTGTAGGCTATGGAATGTCTCTTGCTCTATAACCTCTGGAATGTCTTTTGCTCTGTAGGCTATGGAATGTCTCTTGTTCTATAACCTCTGGAATATCTCTTGCTCTGTAGGCTATGGAATGTCTCTTGCTCTATAACCTCTGGAATGTCTCTTGCTCTATAACCTCTGGAATGTCTCCTCAAGTTGGTCTGTAGGCTATGGAATGCCTCTTAGGAATGTCTCTTGCACTATAGCCTCTGGAATGTCTCTCAGGAATATCTCTTGCTCTATAACCTCTGGAACGCCTCTTACACTACAGACCCCAGAAACTCTCTCATTGTCTCTGGAATGTCTCCAGCAGTACGAACGTGAATGTCTCAAGCAATATGCACTATAGCCTCACTCCGGAAAGTCTCCCCGTAATGTCTCTTGCCACTGTACAAGTTGCGCTCCGACCACCACTCCTACCCCCACCACCCCTCTGCCCTTGCTCTTCTCCCTTCATACAGATTTTGTCCCACTGACCCCAGTCTTCTTTTTGCGTGCAGTCTGTCTGCCTTTGTCTGTTTCTCTTTCTGTCTGTCTGTCTGTCTGTCCCATATTTACCGATTCTTACTATCTGAAATTTGTTGTTGTTGTTTTTCAAAACAAAAACAAACAAACAAACAAAACAAAAAAAAACCGCTTCAGAAAGTGCGTGTTCATCTGTGTTGAGACTTTTCAAGACATGCGGCATGAGTAGTAGTAGTGAGATACCAGATTCTGTCTTGGTGGATATATCCTTTTCTTGTTGAATCTGAGAGAGTTCTTGGAAGGCTGGGGTGTCGTTGTGAAGAAAATGAAGGGATGAAGGATTATACGAATGAACTAATTTATCAGTAAATTAATCAACTGATTGGTTGTATCCATATTATCTACCCCCACCCCCACCCCCATTCATCTGTGTGACTGGCGGAGTGGACGTACACACAGTTTTGAACACTGTACTCATTCCTTCTTGAGGGGGAAAATTGTTGATATTGCCAATTTATTGATTAATAAACAAATACATTTTTGTGAAGTCATATTCATTGAAGACAATTTCTGTGTGGTGTACAGACCCGAGACCTTCGTTTGAGTGTGGTTTCAATCTGTTCACATATCTTCAGAACCTATTTCCAAATTAAACATTGGGTTAACATTCAGTCATGCAGAAAGGACATTGCCGCAGGCTTGACTGCTTAAAAAAAAACAAAACAAAACAAAACAAAACAAATCAACGATCGAAGAGGCTCGGCCATTGCAACCGGTGCAAGCTTGCGGCTGCAGCTGTTTTGTTTTTTGTTTTGTTTTGTTTGTTTGTTTTGTTGTGGGGTTTTTGTTTTTTTGTTTTTTTTTTTACTGCCGGGAGACATGGACACGTGAACAATCTTCGTGTTGTTCTGTGGATATATAAAATGCCCACACTACTTTTTTTTTTTTAACACACCGCCCTGTATCTGGTACAAATGAAACAACACAATATTTCAGCAGGTTTTCTTCAACAAGCGTGTTGTTAGACTTTCTCCCTGTGTTTACTGTGTGGGGTTTATTCGATTTTATTGTCCGGCGCTGCATGCTGGCGTGGTGGGATCGGTAAAAATAGAATAATGTAAAACACCAATGAATAAAAAGAGAAAAGAAACGTCCACAAGGAACCTGGTGTGACGTGTTTTGTCGTTCGGTCCCTGTGGCGGGCATTGTTCCACAGACTGTCAGCGCGGTATGCATACTAATAGGCAGACGGTTAAGGTCTTGAAGCTCTTTCCTGTCTTACCCTTTCTTCTGTCTGTCTGTCTGCCTGTCTCGCTCACACTGACAGAGCGCTGCTTTCTTTCTCTTTCTTTTGTCTCTTGTGTCCCACTGTAGTTCCGCTCTGTCTCTCATGACACATTTTGAACTGTATTATATAGGTAATAAATTCCATAGTGAAACAGAAAATGTGTATCCCCCCCCCCCCTTTCTTTCTTTCTCTCTGTAGTCTCTAGGTCCGTCTTTTCTATGGAGGAGATTTATCAGCTTATCTGTATGTCTGTCGGGGTCAGCTCCATATGTTCCCCCATGCAGATCTATGTTCCCCAATTAATTTTCTTCCTGGCAGGCCCCAGGTGGGTTTGTTTTTGTTTTTGTGGGGAGGGGGGGGGGGGGGGCTACAAGATACGTTTCTGGGAGAACACAGACATGGAAGACATTAGACCTGTCTCAGTATTTACCCATTTCTTGGTCACACAATCTATTTATCTACACGTCTGTTTTTCCTGTCTGTTGTGTCTCAGTATCTTCAGTGTTCACTTCGCCAGTCGCTCTGTCCCAACCTGTTCTAATTATTCATCCCAATCTGTTGATTACAGTGGCTCATGTCAGTCTGTATATCATCCGTGATCTCAATTCAGTCAATACTCGCAGAGATATGTCGCTGTATTTATTCAATCTGTTGTTTTTGTAGATCAATGTCAGTCTTTTCGGTTCACATTGCTTTACAAGAATCAAGAGTCAAGAATATTTAATCCTTTGACGCCTATTGGGGTATGGAGGATATAAGGTAACAACTAATCAGTGACAACCACTCACCTGTGAAACTCCAGCACTGAACCTGCAGAGCGAGTGTCTAATCCCCCTGTGTAATAATGGTGTGACTGGCTTTAATGTCAGCCGTCCAGTCAGTCCTGGCGCCGTGTCACACGAGCAGAACTTGTAATTCACTGGGAAGCGGCGACACCGACAACCGCCACGTTTACAACTGTCATTGCGCTACATGGGAAACTGGTTGGGTTCACGGCGTTGAGTTAAACGTGAATTCATAGTACACTTAATTATCAAGAAAACTGATCTCTCCGCTTGTGAGAAAGTGAGATTTGTCTTGCTCAGTTCGTTGTTTTTTTCCACTGAAGAGAGTGGTGTGTCGTCTGCCCGTCGTCTGCTGGTTTTTGCACGATGGTTTTTTTTTGTTTTTTTTGTGTGTTGGGGGGGGGGGGGGGTTCGGGGACAACTATCCCGTCTTCCTCGCACACTTACACGCCAAAAAAGAAAAGGCCTAGAGGTTCAGCTTGTAGTGGCAGGGACGGTTGGCAACATTGTTGTTCCCTCGCTTCGCTTTTGATTCCTCCCTCTCCTCTCCCACTGACCCGGCCCCTTCCCCTGTACTTTCCGCTTGACTGTACCTGTGGGATAGAGGTGTGCTTTTTTTCTTTTTCTTTTGGAGACCGGAGAGAGAGAGGATGTGTGTGTCTGTGTGTGTGTATGAATAAACGTGTGCGTGTATGCATGTGTATGTGCGTGCGTGCGTGCGCGTCTGTTAGTAAGTGAATGAATGAATGTGTGTGTGTTTATGTGTGGATTGTGGATTGTTGCCCTGTACAGGGATTAGAGATTACCACAGGACTACAGACAAGACAGGACGAGTGTGTGTGCGCACTGAATCAGTGCACACACACACACACACACACACACACACACACACACACACACATATATATATATATATATATATATATATATATATATATATATATATATATGCGCGATAATTTGCTTGTGTTCGTGCGTGGTGTGTGTGTGTGTGTGTGTGTGAACGGGATGCTTAGGTCACAGACTATGGCAAATGAGAATGCCGCTAACAGCCGTGCTGACTAAACCTATGTTCTTAAAAAGTATACCAGGGGGGAAGGTAAGGGAGAAAAAAAATTGGGGGAAGGGGGTAGTGGAAGGGGTTTGTTGAAGGATCGTTGACCTGTACTAGACATACATCTCAGTGAGAAGGATGGGGAGAAAGTGTGATGGGGGAAAGAGGAGGGACGGGAAAGGGGGAAGGGGGCTCCTGGGGAAGGAGGAGGATGGTGAGGTTTTGAGGATGAGGGGGGGGGGGGGGGGGGGTCGGGATGTGTAGGCATTGTGGAACAGACAGATAGCCTACGCCCCAACCCCCCGTCCCCCCGCCGCGGCCCCCCCCCCCCCCTCCCCCCTCCCACCCCAACGCAGCACACAGAGTATGTAAGCAAATGTGAGTGAGTGGTGTGTTGCTGCATAATGCTTTGTGCGTGTCCAGTGAGCCATGGCCCCCCCTTGCAGTCTGCAGTACGATGCCGTGTTTTTTTCTCGGTCTCTGATTGTAACTCTTCAACGTTTTCACCTGTGCGTTGTGCTGGATGTGTATGTCGTGTTTGTGCACACGTGCATGTGCGCGCGCACACGTGAGACAGAAACAAACACACACACGCACACGCACGTACGCACATACGTACACCCACGCAAATACACATGAAAACACACACATATGCACGCACGCACACGCGCACGCGCGCGCGCACGCACACGCACACACACACACACACACACACACACACACATACACACACACACACACCACAGTCATGACTGCCATCAGTGCAAGCACAATCTTGTTACAGTTTGATTTTTTTTTTTTTTTTTTAAATATGATTGAATTTGTGTGTGTGTGTTTGTGTGTATGTGTGTGCTTCACTGATGAAGCGTGAAGAGCTTTAACTGTCAGTGACACTGAATCAGTCAGTGTACATGTCTGACAAGCCTTTGACTGCCAGTCAGACAGTCTGGGGTTTGATCCCAGTGAATGGTGGCTTTAGAGAGGGTTTTTTTTCCAGATTCATCAATGTCAACATATATGCTGACCTGCTGTTGCTTTAATCCCATTCATAAATAAACACCTGCAGAAGATCAAATAGTCTCCTTTACTTTAACCCCTTAACTTCTGCTGACTAGTACGCTCATTAGAGAAAGGACTGTCACCTCTCTGTGATATGACAGAGCTTACAGGTCAGGCTATCTGTCACCATTCTGTGTTTTAGGACTTCTTCCTCTGTGGACTATTATTGTTTTTATTTAGCAAAAATTAGTGACACGACTTAACCCACTCAACCCTGGGGGAGGTTACAGCCTGGGCAGGCTTCCCTGCTGTTTTGAATCAGTAAAAATGATGAAATACACTGAAATCCACCACTTTTTCCTTCAGATTGACATGTGTTGATTAACAAAGCCAGAGATACTGCAGAACATAGTTTTATTGTTTGCGGTTAATGCATGTTTAGGAACCTGGAAACCATTTTAATGAAATGAATTTTACACTGCTGGCAGTGCTTTGGGGCAAGGCAAGGCAAGAAAAAAAGTGGTATTTACAAGTACAAGACACAGCACACTGATTTCTTTTCATTTGGCCTGGGTGGTGAAGGAGTTAGATCCAGAAAAGCATGTTAACATTTGGCATGTCACATAAACATGAACATACTCAAGTGTGGACACCCTTGAAAATGAAATATGGCTGCCTACTTCACAGAGTAAAAACAAAACAGTCATGCTCCTAAAACGGAAAAGCCCACTTGCATTTATGAGTGAATGTGGGAGATGCAAACATAAGCACAAAAGAGGTGACATGTTCCCATGCTGGGCACTTCAGCATGAAGAGCTTTTGATGCTGAAGTCACCAATGGTAACATCCTGGGAAAAGGGCTTGGGAGGGCGGCTAGTGATGTTTGTGAATCGGCTATGTCAACAGTTTTGAAAAGCGTAGATGATCCCAACAGGGAGGTGGTAAAGGTTTAGTCCCCTGTTTCATTCTATTCATTTCATTTTTGTAGCCAAGGGCAGTGGTTTGATAAAGAAACCCAGCTTGCTTGTTACATTCCATGGTTGTTTTTTGTTTTTGTTTTTGGTTGTTTTTTGTTTTTGCTTTTTTATTCAGTTTTTTATGTTTTTGTTTTTTCTCATTTTTATGTGTTTTTTTTTATGTTATTGTTTTTTGTTTTCCTTTTTTCTTTGTTGCTGTTTTTTTATGTTTTTTGTTTGTTTTGTTTGGGGGTTGTTGTTTTTTATATATAGAAAAAAAGTTTTATTAAAAAATGTTTGGGGAAGGGGGAGGGACAGGGGTGGGGAGGGGGAGGGGGCGGAAAGAAAGTTCACAGAAGCAGACTGGTGCACATTAGAAGAAGATAAAAATTGGTTCATGTTATTTTTTTTTTTTATCAAACTGAGTGTATCTCCTTTCAGAGATGGGGCATCACATGAAAAAAGGGTTGCTGGTTAAATCAGCTGTGGTACAAGAACCATGAGATCATTGATGTTGGTCACGTGTAGCATAAAGCAGAAGAGGGAGAAGAGCACATGTGTGCTTTTTTGGACTCACTTTTTAATCAGTCATGAAGCAGATGATGATTACACCTTTTGAAAAAAAAGAATCATGCATAGTTTGATCAAAAGATTAATATACAGTTTTCTAATGATTGAGTTTCAACAATTCTTCAGACTCTCTCTTTCCCCTCGGTACTGCGCTGTCCCAGGGGAGAGCAGCCTGAATTTCACACAGCACAACACAGTACAATGCAAAGGAAGGCAACATAACGCAGTGCAATGCAATACAATGCAATACAACACAACACAACACAACACAACACAATACAAAACAACACAAGACAAGACAATACAATAGAATACAATACAGTGAAGTGCAGCGCAATAAGGTACAGTACAGTACAGTACAGTACAGTGCAGTACAGTACAGTGGAGTGCAGCGCAATAAGGTACAGTACAGTACAGTACAGTGCAGTGGAGTGCAGCGCAATAAGGTACAGTACAGTGCAGTGCAGTGCAGTGCAGCGCAATAAGGTAAGGTACAGTACAGTACAGTACAGTGGAGTGCAGCGCAATAAGGTACAGTACAGTACAGTACAGTACAGTGGAGTGCAGCGCAATAAGGTACAGTACAGTACAGTACAGTACAGTGGAGTGCAGCGCAATAAGGTACAGTACAGTACAGTACAGTACAGTACAGTGGAGTGCAGCGCAATAAGGTACAGTACAGTACAGTACAGTACAGTGGAGTGCAGCGCAATAAGGTACAGTACAGTACAGTACAGTACAGTACAGTGGAGTGCAGCGCAATAAGGTACAGTACAGTACAGTACAGTACAGTACAGTGGAGTGCAGCGCAATAAGGTACAGTACAGTACAGTACAGTGGAGTGCAGCGCAATAAGGTACAGTACAGTACAGTACAGTACAGTGGAGTGCAGCGCAATAAGGTACAGTACAGTACAGTACAGTACAGTGGAGTGCAGCGCAATAAGGTACAGTACAGTACAGTACAGTACAGTGGAGTGCAGCGCAATAAGGTACAGTACAGTACAGTACAGTACAGTGGAGTGCAGCGCAATAAGGTACAGTACAGTACAGTACAGTACAGTGGAGTGCAGCGCAATAAGGTACAGTACAGTACAGTACAGTACAGTGGAGTGCAGCGCAATAAGGTACAGTACAGTACAGTACAGTGGAGTGCAGCGCAATAAGGTACAGTACAGTACAGTACAGTACAGTACAGTACAGTGGAGTGCAGCGCAATAAGGTACAGTACAGTACAGTACAGTACAGTGCAGTGCAGCGCAATAAGGTACAGTACAGTACAGTGCAGTGCAGTGGAGTGCAGTATAGTAAAATACAATAAACAGCACAGTACAATACAACACAACACAACCCAACACAACCCAGCACATGACAAACACCTAAAAACCACCTGCTGGTTTTTTTTGTTTTGATTTTTTTAATCCATCCCATGCACAGGAAGCGCCCAAACCCATCCAGATGGTGGTGGCAGACATCCTGAAAACGGAGAAGGGCACCACCTTCTACGTTCTGACCCGCGCAGAGGATGACCGCATCGCAGAGGGCGCTGAAGGCGAGGAGGGGGAGAAGGAGGGGGAGGGGGACAACAAGGACAAGGGGGACGAGCCCTCACCACCAGGGGGCGCCTTTGTGACAGAGCTGCCCTCGGCTGAGGAGGAGGAGAAGGCAGCGGAGGAGGAGGAGCAGGAGGCGAAGCCAGAGTACATCCGATGCGTGGACCTCCCGCCCTCCGTCATCCTGGCCGTGAAGAAGAAGTGAGTGGTGTGGTGGGGGTGGTGTGGTGGGGGTTGTGGGTGTGGGTGGTGTGGTGGGGGTGGTGTGGTAGGGGTTGTGGGTTGTGGGTGTGGTGTGGTGGGGGTTGTGGGTTGTGGGTGTGGTGTGGTGTGGTGGGGGTGGTGTGGTGGGGGTGGTGTGGTGGGGGTGGTGTGGTGGGGGTGGTGGGTTGTGGGGGTGGTGTGGTGGGGGTGGTGTGATGGGGGTGGTGTGGTGTGGTGGGGGTGGTGTGGTGTGGTGGGGGTGGTGGGTTGTGGGGGTGGTGTGGTGGGGGTGGTGGGTTGTGGGGGTGGTGTGGTGGGGGTGGTGTGATGGGGGTGGTGTGGTGGGGGTTGTGGGGGTGGTGTGGTGGGGGTGGTGTGTTGTGGGGGTGGTGTGGTGGGGGTGGTGGGTTGTGGGGGTGGTGTGGTGGGGGTGGTGTGTTGTGGGGGTGGTGTGGTGGGGGTGGTGTGGTGGGGGTGGTGGGTTGTGGGGGTGGTGTGGTGGGGGTGGTGTGGTGGGGGTGGTGGGTTGTGGGGGTGGTGTGGTGGGGGTGGTGGGTTGTGGGGGTGGTGTGGTGGGGGTGGTGTGGGGGTGGTGGGTTGTGGGGGTGGTGTGGTGGGGGTGGTGTGGGGGTGGTGGGTTGTGGGTGTGGGGTGGTGGGTTGTGGGGGTGGTGTGGTGTGGGTTGTGGGGATGGTGGGTGTGGTGTGGGTTGGGGGATGAATTGGTTGGGTGGTGGGTTTTGGGTGTGTGTGGGGGAGGGTGTGTGGGTGTTGTGGATGGGTGTAGGTGTATATGTGTATTGTGAGAGAGAGAATGTGTGTGGGTGGTGTTGGGGCGGTGTATTGTGAGAGAGAGTGTGTGTGAGTGGATGGGTGGGTGTGTTGTGAGAAAGAGACAGAGAGGGAGCAGGAGAGGTTATGTGTGTGTGTGATATGTGTGTGTTTGTGGCTGTATGCGAGTGTGTGTGTTGTGTGTGGGTGTGCAGGTGTGTTCATGTGTCTGGGTATTTTAGAGTGAGAGAGAGAAACTTGCAGAATGTTTGTTGTCTTCTTTTTCTTCTACTTCTTCAAATGACTTTCCAACTTCTTTATGTTTGGTCTTTTTTCTTTTACTTCCTTTTCATCCTTTTACTTTCGTAAGAAATGGATATAAAAACCCTATAGATAAGAGCATGTGCAGCAATGTACAGAACAAATCTTAGAATTATGATTACAATACTTCTGTCATTGATGATGGTGACATCACTGTTACCAACACTATCATCATTATCTTCACCATCTATAAGTCCTCACCAGCACCTGACACTATCTCCTTCATCATCATCACCAACCATCATAATTATAGTCATTATCATCATCATCATCACAAACACCGTCACCACCACCACCACTTCCATTATCATCCTCATCAAAATCACCATCATCAACACTTGACATCACTATCATCATCACCAACAACTAATGGTATCACCATCATCATTCTCATCACAAACACCTGTCATGATTACCAACACCATCATCCTCAACACAGTCATCACAATCATCAACCAGCACCAACACCATCATCATCATCACAGTAATCACCTAGATCTTTGTTTTTTTCCTCAGGATGCGAATGAACTTTCTGAACCACCTGGAGTCATGGAGCATACAGGCCAAGGAGAGATCTGCCAGCGTGGTGGTTGCCAAGGTGAAGCCAGCTGGTCTGTTTCTGTCTGTCTGTCTGTCTGTCTGTCTGTCTGTCAGCCAGTCTGTCGGCCAATCCAGTCTGTCTGCAACTGCATATCAGAGATTGACCCAAGCTTACAGTTGGTCCAGCTGCAAAGTGAAAGCTGTATGGTCAATGGTTTTTCCACTTCAGTGGGAATTCAATGACAGCTTAGTCTTTTGTGAAGGACTATGATTATGAAAACCAGGAGAGGAGATTGTACTGCCTCTTAGTGCTGCGGCCTTGGGGGCTGTTGGCTTTTGGGATCCATCCCAACACCAACTGTCATAAAACCCTCTTGGCTGAGAGAGTGGGGATGTAACTTGGGCAAGATACTCTCCACTGTAATCAAATCTTAGCCCAGATAGCTAGAACAGCAGTTGCCTCCTCTGCTGTTCTGGCACAATTATCATACAAACTGGGCTGTATTGAACCAGTCATGATTTTACAGACTATAAGGCAGTACATATTGGCTCCCAGTCTCACACAGAATAAAGTATAAGATCAGCACTCTATGTTGTAAATGTATTCACAAATCTGCCCCTGCCTGTCTTTGTGGCTGCCTTCACCTCTACACTCCATCTTGCTGTCTACGAACGGCTTTGGATCCACTCTATATACTGATACCCAGATTCAAACACTCCACTTTCGGACACCATTCTTTCTCTGTCTCTGGACCTTGTATTTGGAATGAACTTCCTCTTTCACTTCGTCAGGTCTCCGCACTCAGCTCTTTCAAGTCTGGCCTTAAAACCCACCTCTTCACAAGATAGCCTCCCTCCCCTACCTCTTCCTTGTCTTCCGTTTTAGAGTTATGCATGTGTGTGAATGACTGGTGTGAGAGCGCTTAGATTTGTCTCTGCACAATATTCAGCGCTATATAAATGCTATCATCATCATTGTTATTATTATTACATTTTTCCTCAACTTTACCACTGTTCTGGTTTGTTGATGGAGGTTGTGTTGCAGTATCAGTTTGTAGCTGGCCATCTGATCCAGTGATGAGGGTTCAAGGCCTGTTTCAGCCTGCTGTGCTGTCTTGGGAAAGGCACTTTACTCTCATAGTCCTCACTCCACCCAGGTGTTAATGGGTACCCCTAACTTTGGGTGGGGTGACAGGTGGAAGGAAAAGATTGGGCCCCACCGTCCTTTTGCTGAGCTCTAGACATAGTGGATATGTGATTCACTGCCCCACTGGCCTTTAATACCTATTGCGGCATTTTTCATTTGTTAATGGATATGTTTTTGGAATTAGTTTCACGATTAAAGCAAAACAAAACAACACAAAACAAAAAGCATTGTGGAAAGGTACATGGATACAGACAAAAAGTGTGTGGGATAGCATAACAAATGGCAAGTTCAAGCAAAATTTGAAAGGAGGAAAGGGGTGGGGAGGGAAGAAATTACTCTCTTTCAGCATGTTTTTTTCCCCTCTTTTCATCGGACCTTCAGTGTGAGGAGCTGAACAGCGAGCTGGACCTGCGTCTGCATCTGCACCAGCCCCGCAGCCGACGTGCTGAACTGGATGTCCATAACGTGAGAGCAGGTGAGTGCTGTGATTTCTGTGTTATCTTCTTCTTCATTTGTGGGCTGCAACTCCCACATTCACTTGAATGTACGCTAGGGGGCTTTTACGCGTATGACTGTTTTTACTCCGCCTTGTAGGCAGCCATACTCCGTTTTCAGGGGTGTGCATGCTGAATATGTTCTTGTTTCCATAACTCACCGAATTGACATAGATTACAGGATCTTTAACATGCATATTTGATCTTTTGCTTGTGTATACACATGAAAAGGGTTCAGGCACTAGCAGGTCCGCACATATGTTGACCTGGGATATCGGAAATATCTCCACCCTTTACCCACCAGGTGCCATAATATTTGAACCTGGGACCCTCAGATTGAATGTCCAAGGCTTTAACCACTCGTCTATTGCACCCGTCATTCCACCATATTTCCGCATCCCAGTTGCAGTAGCGCAGGCGATGCTTTGTAAAAAGACAGCGTGACCTCGTTTTTCTTGTTTGCAATTAAATGGAAAGAAATACAAATTCTGGACAGAACACATACAGTAACACAGACTACATCATCGACGTTAAAGAATTCTTAAAGCCTGTGATACACCAAAATAATATGATTTAAACAGCATTATCACTTTGAATACCACAATCAATCACCCTTAAAAAAGCAAGCTTAAATGTTGATTTTTGAACGGCATTAATAGGTCAGCAATAGTACAGTGACAAAGACAATTTCTTCCCACCCGAACATGCTGGGTTTGAATCTGCACTCAGGCTTTTTTTTTTTCTTCTTTTCTTTTTAATTCAAAGTTTTATAATAATAAATACAGAACATATTTTAACAATTAATTTTTAGATTTTTATGTTTTTCGTATTTATAAAGGGTATCACAAGTGAGTCTTGAAGGCCTTGCCTCTCTTGTTTTCAAAATTTATTCCCCCCCCCGGGCCCCCCCCACAAAAAAAAAAAAAAAAGAATCTCTCACAAGCCACACAAGCAACTTAACCCATGCGGTGCGGGTGTTTTCCATTTTCAGCGGAGCTGGTCATGCACGGGGAGCGTGTGACACGGCACTGCAAGGGCATCGGCCAGTCACTGTCAGAGCTGCGCTCTCGTTTCGCCGCCATGTCCTCCCAGCACAACAGCCTGGCCAAGAAGTTCCGGCAGGACATCGAGGCCCTCGAGGTCATCTTCATCAATGCTACCAAGTCCTCCAGGTTTGGAGGAATGAGTGTGGTGGAAGTGTTGTGTGTGTGTTTAGGTGTGTGGGTGTTTGTGATGGGGTGTGGGTGGGGGTGGGTGATTGTCTTTTCTTGCATACATGCATGATTTTATTTGTGTGCTTGTGTGTTGTGTTTGAGCATGTGTGTGTGTTTGTGTGTGTGTGTGAGAGAGAGAGAGAGAGAGAACAAGAGAGAGAGAGAGAGAGAGAGTGTGTGTGTGTGTGTCACTATGTGTGTGTTGTATGTATGTGTTGTATATTTGTGTGTGTTGTATGTCTGTGAGTGTCTGTGTACATGTCATACACTTTCTTCCTTTTCAGTATGGTATAGATTGAGACTCAACTCTATTTTTTCAACAACAGCAAAAACCCATTAAATGGAATTACGGACTCTGAAAACTAAACACAACAGACAACTTAAAGCAGTGCACTGTGAACACACACACACACACACACACACACTCTCTCTCTCTCTCTCACTCTTGTTTTATACACACACACACACACACACACACACACACAACACACAACGCACACCACACACCACACACACACACAAGCACACAAATAAACTCATGCATGTATGTGTGTGTGTGTGTGTGTGTGTGTGTGTGTGTGTGTGTGTGTGTGTGTGTGTGTGTGTGTCTTTATCTCAGGCTGGTGGCACTGCAGAACCAGCTAGGCGTGGAGCTGGAGAAGTTCATGTCTGTGATCCGCACCTCCCTGCGACATTTCCGCCAGCACCTGGACGAGACCCTGCAGATGCTCCGAGAGTCCAACGCCCGCTTCATCAAGTCCTTCAAGTCAGGCTCCTCTTCCCTTCTGTCTGTCTGTCTGTCTGTCCCTTTGTCTGTTTCTTTGTCTGTGTGGCTGTCTCTCTAAGTCTGTTTGTCGCACTCTCGCTGTCTCACTATCGCTCTCTTGCACATTAGATGTTGAGGGAGTCCAATGCTTGCTTCATCCAATTCTTCAAGTGAACCTCCTCCCTCTCTCTGTCTCTTTCCTCCTCCCTCTCTCTGTCTCTTTGTCTGTCTCTTGGCTTCTCTGACACTGATGCTAAGGGAATCAGAATTGATACTCATGCCTTTCAGATCCTTGCTTCCTCAGTTTTTTGTTCTGTTTCATTGTCTTTCTGTCTCTGTTTTGGACAGGGACTGGATGGGAAAGAAAACATAACAGTGCTTATCTACTATTCTCGGAAATAAAGAAATCTGTCTCATCTGGTCTTGTCACTCTCTGTGTGTGTTAGAAATGAGTCCATTAGTCTCTCCAGCCACCTTTAGACTTGAGGTGGGTGGAGTTTGTCATGCATGAAAACCCCACCTTGCCTCTGTTTGTCATACATGAAAACCCCACCTTGCCTCTGTTTGTCATACATGAAAACCCCACCTTGCCTCTGTTTGTCATGCATGAAAACCCCACCTTGCCTCTGTTTGTCATACATGAAAACCGCACCTTGCCTCTGTTTGTCATACATGAAAACCCCACCTTGCCTCTGTTTGTCATGCATGAAAACCCCACCTTGCCTCTGTCATAAATGAAAACCCCACCTTGCCTCTGTTTGTCATGCATGAAAACCCCACCTTGCCTCTGTTTGTCATACATGAAAACCCCACCTTGCCTCTGTTTGTCATACATGAAAACCCCACCTTGCCTCTGTTTGTCATGCATGAAAACCCCACCTTGCCTCTGTTTGTCATGCATGAAAACCCCACCTTGCCTCTGTTTTTTCAGGCTGTTTTCCGATGGAGGCAACTTCTGCCCTGAGGAGATTGAGGAGTACCGCAAGCGGCTGGAGAAGATGTCCAACAAGATCGACACTGCCGAGGGCTCCATCATGTCGGAGCTGGAAGGCATGGAGTCCAAACGCCTGGACGTGGCCACCAAAGTCGCCAATGAGTTTGAGGACAGGTGAGGAATGGAGAACAACAAAGTGATTTCACTGCACCAATGAAAAACAAAACAAACAAAAAACCGGAATTTTTTCTGGCATTGTTGGTTCACTTAGCAGGAGGACGGGTGCAAGAACCAAGCTTTTAAAGCGTTTAGGCTTTGGATCTGAGTGGCTTGGGTTTGAATCCCCATCAGGGGACCTGCAGCCAGACCTGCAAATGTCGAAAGGCCCTTTCTGTGTAATCAGAATGGAGTGACACCTTCAGAAACTGAAACTGAACCCTATCCTATAGTTTCATCTTCTTTTCACTATGCAACCAACATCAACTCGCTGATGAATCTGTCATGGTTGATGTATGCTGGGTATTTTCGTGTTTCCATAATGCACTGAACACTGACATGGATTTCAGGATCTTTAATATGCATATTTGATATTACATTCTGCATGCGAATAAACATGAAGGGGTTCAGATGCTAGGTGGTCTGTACATATGTTGACCTGGGAGAACAGACAAAATTTCCACTTTTCATCCTCTCAAACCATTCAGCCATTGCATCTGTGAAGGGCCTATTTTTCCAACCCTGGTTAGGTGAAAGTATCCAGTCAGATAAATTGGAGGTTATGTATCCATCCCTTAAATTGTAAAGCACACTTATCATCGTGCTTCCTAGTCTCCTTGTGCAGGGATAGGTTAAGTATCCAGTCGGATACATTTTAGGTTAAGTATCCAGTCATCTAAATCTTAACACACCCTCATCATCGTGCTTCCGATGCACACTTGTGCAGGGATAGGTTAAAGTGTCCAGTCAGTTGGCTAAATTTTAATGCACCCTCATCATGTCGAGTCCATTTCCTACTTGTGCAGATATAGGTTAAGTATCCAGTCAGATAAATTCTAACACACCCTCATCATCATGCTTCCGATGCCTACTTGTGCAGGGATAGGTTAAGTATCCAGTCAGATAAATTCTAACGCCTCCCTCATCATCTCGCCTCCGTTGCCTACTTCTTGCGCAGGTTCAAGAGCCACATGTTCGACCTGCTGTTCATGGAGAAGGTGGCGCGGTGGCTGACCAACACGCAGGTGAAGATCAAGGCAGAGGTGGCCGCCAGCAACTCCCAGGCCCAGAACCTGGCCACACACCTCCAGGACCTGGAGAGGCGCATCGACGCCTGCGAGAGGCCCAACCTGGACAAGGAGGTGGGCGGTTTGGGTCTTTGGTTTGGCTTGGTTTGTCTTGTCTTGTCTTGTCTACCTGGACAAGGAAGTAGGTGGATTGTCTTGTCTTGTCTTGTCTTGTTTACCTGGACAAGGAGGTGGGTGGTTGTCTTGTCTTGTCTTGTCTTCTCTTGTGTGTAGACACCCAACGTGAACAAGGAGGTGGATGGTGGGTCTTTGCCTTGGCTTGTCTTGTCTTGTCTTGTCTGTATTGTCTTTTATTATCTTGCCTTGTCTACCTAGATAAGGAGGTTGGTGATTGTCTTGTCTTGTCTTGTCTGGTGTTGTCTGGTCTTGTTTACCTGGACAAGTAGGTGGGTGGTTTGTCTTGTCTTGTATTACATTGTCCTGTCTTGTCTTGTCTTGTCAAGAGGCACATCAACGCCTTCGAGAGTTCCAACCCGGGCAAGTAGGTGGGTGGTTTGTCTTGTCTTGTCTTGTATTACATTGTCCTGTCTTGTCTTGTCTTGTCTTGTCAAGAGGCACATCAACGCCTTCGAGAGTTCCAACCTGGACAAGAAAGTGGGTGGTTTGTGTCTTTGTCTTGTCTTAACTTGTCTGGTCTGGTCTGGTCTTGTATTGCGTTGTCTTGTCTGGTCTTGTCTACTTGGACAAGGAAGTAGGTGATTTGTCTTGTCTGGTCTTGCCTTGTCTTGTCTTCTCTTGTCTTCAATTCCCTAAGCATCTGAAAAACAAGAGAGAGAGAGAGGGAAAGCTGGAGCGAGTGAGAGAGACAGAGACATAAAAATAGTCAGATAGAGAAGACAGGCAAGGAGAAGGAGGCTCACGTGAAGGACCTGATGAAACAAGCATTGGATTCGCAAACCTTCACTTCTTTTCTTTTCATTTATCTTCATTTTTTGTGAATATATCACTCATTAAGTGGAGAGGACTATGACTATCAAACTGGGAGGCAAACTTTGCGCTGGCTGTTCGTGCTGCAGTCTTGGGGGCTAGTTGGCCTTTGGGAATCATCCCAACACTGACTGTCCTAAAACCCTCTTGGCCAAGAGAGTGGGAATGTAACTTGGGCAAGACATTCTCCACTATAATCAAATTCTCACCCAGATAGTTGGGACGGCAGTTGCCTCCAATGCTGTCCTGATGGTCATAGTCAGACACAACTGACTATCTTACTGTACAGATGCCATGTTATTCCTGCTCTCAGTCTGCACCTCTAATTTTTTTGGGGTTTTATTTATTCATTTATTTATGTATGTATTCATTTTTTCTTCAGCAAATCAGTCCTGGTCAGCTGAACGAGTTCCTGAAGGTGGTGATGGAGGCGTTCCATCGTCGCAGCGAGTACCTGAACTGTCTGAAGACAGGCGCCAACAGGCCCCCCTCCAACATCCCCACCGGCCAGATGTCAGGTCAGTTGAGTGCTCAGACACAGCATTGTCTGTTTTGTGTCAGCAACAGTTTTGCTTCTCTGTGTGTTTTTTTTCCTGATTTTTATTGATCCACTGCATAATGATGGGAATCTAAAGAAATGAAAAAAATACTGGTTCAAAGAAAGGTGTTATTAGCGTAGGGGTTGGGAGTGCGTTGGAGCCCAGGAAATCAGACTTCTTTTCAGAATTCTCTTGAGTTGCTTTGACACCTGAGTTGTGCTGTTTCTTGTAGAATTGACTGGAATCTTAACCCTTTCAGTGCCAAGTCTGTTTTAGGCTCAGTGACAACTAGTTGCCAAGGGATGTTTTGGTCACAGAGGGTAACAATAAAATATATCAAAAAATTCTAGCATGCAAACTACTAAAATAAACTATATGTAACCTATGTTTTTTCTGAAAGGGAAATGAACATACAGTGACACTTCACATGAATTTAAAGATTTTGTGATAGAAACATTTCTAAATTGATGCAGACAAAACTTTTTGGGGGCATTCAGGAGGTTAATAAGGCCAAGATAGATATATAGATAGATGAATAGATAGACAGGTATCTATTAAACAACGAAGTATTGTTTCTCTTGTAACAGCAGTTGTGTGCCTTTGTCTCCCCAACAGCAACAGTACTTGTTGTATAACATTTTATTGAAGTTGTATGAGAGCAGCTGTATTTATTTTTGAGTGGTGGCAGGAGTAGGGGGTGGGGGTTGGGGAGTGGGGGATCATGGACATTCTCCTCTTTGTTTTCTGCTGCAAGTCAGAACTTCACCCATCTCAAGGAGGATAACCATACCAAGACATGGGGCCAGTCTGACACAATGACACTGACACCACTAGAATGATAATATGCATGTGAATGGCTGATTGAACACTGGTGCTTTGAGACTCGATTTACTTTTAGAACTGCTCTGTGGAAATGACATTCATTATTATCATTGTTGTTGTTATTATTATTATTTAATTTTCTTCTTTGCATCAATATGATTAAATCATTTATTGTTGTTCTTGTTGTGGTTATTATTATTATTATTATGTGACTTTTGGCAGTGATGTTTTTTTTGGGGGTGGCACCCTGTGTTTAAAACTATCAGTCTTCTGAACGTCAGCTTGGTGGTCATCCAAACTGAGCTGGCTATACATGGGGCCATGAGAGCCACATGGAGCACTAACTTATGTATGGGCTTATAAACAACCACTCACACACGCACACACACACACACACTCACACACACACACACTCACAAGGGTACACACACTGTAATTTTCTCACAGTATGACACCAACACCTAAGAATGTGATATTGTTGGGGGTTGTAGACAATATTGGGGTTCGTACACAGTATGGTCAACCCCTGACCCTGTGATGTCATGACCTCTGACCCTGTGATAACGTGTCCCCTGACCCTGTGATGCCATGTCTCCTGACCCTGTGATGCCATGACCCTTGACCCTATGATGCCATGTCATGATGTCATGACCCCTGACCCTGTGATGCCATGATCTCTGACCCTTTGATGCTATGACCCTTGACCCTGTGATGCCATGTCGTGATGCCATGACCCCTGACCCTGTGATGCCATGTCCCCTGACCCTGTGATGCCATGATCCCTGACCTTTTGATGCTATGACCCTTGACCCTGTGATGCCATGTCCCCTGACCCTGTGATGCCATGTCCCCTGACCCTGTGATGCCATGACTGTCTAGGAGCGAGAACTCGCCACCCTAGTTTGCAATGGTCAGGCTCCAAGGCCAGCCTCAATCTGTGTGAGTTGTCTCCCCTGCCCCCCTCCCCCCAAACTCCCTCCCCCTTCCCCTCCTCCCCCAAGGAAACAAGTGTGCATCATAATGCCAGAGTGTCTCAGCATCAGTTTTTTTATTTTTATTTTTTATTGCTTGATGTGATCTTGTATGAGTAACCTGTCATATCATCAAAATCAATTTACCGCAGTTTGTCTGAGTGCACAAAATGTGTGGTGCATCTTTCATTCTTTGCTGTATATGTCTTATCACCGGCAAACAAAGGAAACAGAGAGCCATGGCATGGCGACAGGGCAACAAGAGAATGTTTAGGAGGTTGACTGATAGCAAAGTTCAGAACAGCCTGTACAAATCATAATCATGATAATGATATTTTATTGTCCATAGTGTCTCTCCTTGTAAAACATACTCATTTGCACTGTACAATGTAAAAACTGGCATTTAAAACATGCATTTTACAGGCGTATGTGCATAGTAATGATAAATGAGTCTCGCAATTGAATCACTGCTCGCTTGTGAATTTTGTGTGATATAGTTTTCTATTACCTCCTTTTTTTTTCTTGGTGCAAAATGAGTCAGTGAGTCAGTCAATCAATTAGTCAGTCAGTCAGTCAATTAGTCAGTCACTCAGTCAACCAATTAGTCAGTGAGTAAGCCAATCATTCAGTCAATGAGTCAGTCAATCATTCGTTCAATGAATCAGCCAATTAGTCAATCAGTGAGTAATTCAGTCAGTCAGTCAGTGAATTAGCCAATCAGTGCATCAAGTATTCAGTCACCGTGCAGTGTCACCATATAGACAAAAGTACCCAATACTAAGTGCAATGAACAAGGCTTGTTTGCTGTGCTTGAGTTTGCCTGCTTGTTGATAATGCCGTCAGGATTTTGTTGTTGTTGCTGTGGTAATGCCACACCTGAAACCCATAATATCGTACTGTGTCCTTTTTTTGTTGTTGATATTGTTTTTGTTTTTTGTATCCTCTGAAGGCGCGTTTCTTTATCATTGTTCCTCATAGCCGAGTTTCTTTATCATTATTCCTCATAGCCAAGTCAACCAAACAGGGCGTTATCAGGGCTGATCTCAAGGACTGACTAGTGTGTAGGGGCATTAGCCAGTTGTTGGTTTTGATTTCTTTAACTCGTTTCGTTCACTGCCAAGTTTCTGTGTGAAAAAACACTCTCCAGCGCCCAATAGTTTAGACTCAAAGCTCTCAAGTCACAGGCTTCAGTTTATGTCAAAACAACACAAGGGACTTGTTCACTTCAAAGTAGGTTAGGAGGTGAAGTTTAGTCATTCTTCTGTTGCCCAGGGAACTGGCTGCAAATGTCAAGTTTTGTTACAGTGTGAAAAATGGTCCTTTTAACTTGACCCCTTAATGTCAACGTAAGTTGCCCATGGCAGTGCACAGTCTAGTCAGCTGAAGTCGCTTATGGTGGCTAAAGAGTTAAGCAGATGTGTTGTAGCATATATGGATAAGTCTGCGCGCTTTGAGGGCTCCTTGAAATTGTAACTTGTCTTGTGAGAATACTTGCCTGATGCTGACAGTGGATGCTGAACTGCTGGCAAGCAGACTGCAACAGAGTTAACAGGGGCCTGAAGGCTGAACCTGGCACCAGTCTTTGCAGCTCAGTGTGATGATGCTAAATGTGTGTTGATTCCATCTTTCTCCAAAGAAACGTTGATTGTTAGATGAGAAAAGTGTCTAAAAAAAGGGGAGCGCAGGATGCTCAGAATTGTTCATCAGCAACAGGTCAGTGTTTAAGCCCTTTTTTTTTTTTTTTTTTTTTAAATTGAATAAGCATAACACATTTTACATCAAAAAGAAATTGCAGGTACAAACACATGCAAACTGAATGTGAAATATCTTCACAGCTGTCTTCACACTCACATTATAAATGAATAGACATATGATATATACATTCAAGATATAGCAAACTCTCATTTTAAATAATCTGAACATGTACATAGCAAGGTTCTGAAATATATGCTTGTTTCTAGAAGCCAAGAGAATGCTTAGTCTAAAATTGGCAAGATTGACGTAATATCTGAGTGGTATCTGAAATCATCAAAAGCAGGACAACCAAATATGAAATGCACTTTATGCTCAGTTACAATCTTGCACATTGGACAGTTCATTGTATTTTCAGAATATTTCTTATGTTGAAGACGGTGCATAGCTTAGTGGGATATACCAAAACGAAATCTTGTGTGAGAGAGAGAGGATGAGAGGATGGTGGTTGTGATAATGATGCTAATTTAAAGTTTTGAAGAATCATCATGCATTCTTTCCCCCTTTTATTCTTTATGCAGAAGAGAACATTGATCCCGAACTGGATTCTGGTAATGCATTTTAAGAAAGACTTTTTAAGATTTTTAGTTTGAATCGATTTGTTGGTATTTTCACACTTCACAAATCACAAAAATACTTTTAACCAAATATTTATTTTTAAAAGATCCTTTAGCTAATTTATGATTTGGGATGTTTTTGTTTTGTTTTTCTAGTGATCTGTTGAAATGTCATGGACGCATGCCATTTTATTTCATTTCATTTGAATTTATTTGATTCTACTGTATTTTTTATTTTGTTTCTTTGTTTCATTTTGTTTTGTTAAATTCCATTGCCCATCTCACCTCCTACATTGTCATCTCATTTCAACATTACGTTTTTCACTTTTTTTTTCTCTCTCTCTCTCTTTCTTTTTCTATGTTATTTCAGTGGCATGATTGTTCTTGCTGCTGTTTCCATGTATTCCATGTATGTCCACACCTGTACTCACTCTGTGACATTCTCAGCACTATGTGTCCACAGTGAAACTGTCAGTGTTAGGCCTTTACACATCATCACTATGAAGACAGTCTTAGCACACATAAACTATCAGTGTTAGGTCGCTACACATCACCACTATAAAGACAATCTTAGCACAGAGAAACTATCAGTGTTAGGTTGCTACACATCATCACTATGAAGACAGTCTTAGTACACATAAACTATCAGTGTTAGGTTGCTACACATCATCACTATGAAGACAGTCTTAGTACACATAAACTATCAGTGTTAGGTTGCTACACATCATCACTATGAAAACAGTCTTAGCACGCATAAACTATCAGTGTTAGGTCTCTACACATCATCACTATAAAGACAGTCTTAACACAGAGAAAGTATCAGTGTTAGGTCTCTACACATCATTACTATAAAGACAGTCTTAGCACACATAAACTATCAGTGTTAGGTCTCTACACATCATAATATAAAGACAGTCTTAGCACAGAGAAAGTATCAGTGTAAGGTCGCCACACATCACCACTATAAAGACAGTCTTAGCTCAGAGAAACTATCGATGGCCTTAGTGGTCGGCGAGGCTCTAAGCACCATAATCTGATTTGATTTGAGAGAAACTATCAGTGTTGGTCGCTATACGTCATTACTGCAAAGACAGTGTTAGCACAGAGAAACCATCAGTATTAGGTCGCTACACTTCATCACTACACAGTCTTAGCACAGAGAAACCATCAGTATTAGGTTGCTACACTTCATCACTGCACAGTCTTAGCACAGAGAAACTATCAGTATTAGGTAGCTACACATCATCACTGCACAGTCTTAGCACAGAGAAACTATCAGTATTAGGTAGCTACACATCATCACTGCACAGTCTTAGCACAAAGAAACTATCAGTGTTAGGTCGCTACACTTCATCACTACACAGTCTTAGCACAGAGAAACTATCAGTGTTAGGTCGCTACACTTCATCACTACACAGTCTTAGCACAGAGAAACTATCAGTGTTAGGTCGCTACACTTCATCACTGCACAGTCTTAGCACAGAGAAACTATCAGTGTTAGGTCGCTACACTTCATCACTGCACAGTCTTAGCACAGAGAAACTATCAGTGTTAGGTCGCTACACTTCATCACTGCACAGTCTTAGCACAGAGAAACTATCAGTGTTAGGTCGCTACACTTCATCACTGCACAGTCTTAGCACAGAGAAACTATCAGTGTTAGGTCGCTACACTTCATCACTACACAGTCTTAGCACAGAGAAACTATCAGTGTTAGGTCGCTACACTTCATCACTACACAGTCTTAGCACAGAGAAACTATCAGTGTTAGGTCGCTACACTTCATCACTACACAGTCTTAGCACAGAGAAACTATCAGTGTTAGGTCGCTACACTTCATCACTGCAAAGACAGTGTTAGCACACAATAGCTATAGTGTTAGGTCACTACACATCACCACTACAAAGACAGTGTTAGCACACAGAAACTATCAGTGTTAAGTCACTACACATCATTACTACAAAGACAGGAATAGCACAGAGAAACTATCAGTGCTAGGTCACTACACATCACCACTACACAGTTTTAGCACAAAGAAACTATCAGTGCTAGGTCACTACACATCACCACTACAAAGACAGTTTAGGCACTCAAAAGCTATCAGTGTTAGGTTGCTACCCATCATCACTATAAAGACAGTGTTAGCACAGAGAAACTATCAGTGTTAGGTTGCTACCCATCATCACTATAAAGACAGTGTTAGCACAGAGAAACTATCAGTGTTAGGTTGCTATCCATCATCACTACAAACTGACTTCACATTATCTCAAAATACCTATATCTTATGTGGTATGGTTGTGGTTTTATGAGCTAATCTTTATTATGATTTTTTTAACTACCAATATTTTTAGTCATTTGAATTGAAGTATGTTTTAGCTATTTGACTGGATTTGGTTGTATATGATTGACTTTTGGTGTATGATCTTTTGGTTTTGCACGCATGTTTTCTTCTTTTATGTGTCATAATCAGTTTTTCTTTTCATCACGTTCATTGGGTCAGAGGAGACTCTAATGTTTAATTAGTGTAGTGTAATATGATTCACACTGGTTCGTTCGTTCATTGCTTTGATGTTAATTATTTGGTTGGTTGGTTGTAATTCACATTAAAAATTTTTTTTTTTAATCTGCTGTCAACGTTTCAGACTGTCTGGGTTACAGTATTTGAATAATGCATAAGAGAAAGAAAGATTTTTTTTTTAAAGAAGTTTTATGCAATATTTTTTGTAAAAGAAGTTTTATTCAATATTTTTTGTGGATTATCTTGCTTGCACAATATATATCTATATATATAGAGAGAGACAAGGGAACCTGGCAGCTGCTGGCACCACACCTCAGTATGAAGGTTGCTGGGGTGTTATGACAGATGTTAGTGAAGGACAGTCTTCAGTTAAGATGAATACATTAAAACCTCAGCATTTGCCGTCAGTTCAGATTTTAGAATTTCATGAGC